>NW_024581047.1:800123-807830 GCF_017639235.1 Corvus kubaryi
TGCAGCGCTCTGGCAGCTGCAGCACTCTGGCAGCTGCAGCACTCTGGGTGTTGCAGCGCTCTGGGAGTTGCAGCGCTCTGGGAGCTGCAGCTCTGCCTCTCAGCAGTAAAGGCCTCGTCCCAGCATCTCCAGCTGCAGAGCCTGCTCACCTGCTCTCTGTGAGGAACTGGGTCCAGGGGGTAACAGGGAGAGTAACCCCAGGCCACAGCACGGCAGTGGCACCACCCTGATGGGGAAGAAGGGCTGGAAATGGAAAAACTACACAGCAGACACTGGGTGCATTGCTCAGTACCCAGCAGGACAGTGCTGAGCTATTGTGGTGATAAACACAGCATCAAAATCCACACACATTACCTGCTCTGCACCTCTCAGGTGGGCCTGAGTGCCAGCAGGCCTGGCACGAGCACTGACAGCTAAAGCAGAACTCGCAGGGGTTCTTTCAGCCTAATCATCCTTCATTTAGGAATTATTTGAAATGTATTATCTGCTAATATTCAAAAAATCTTTTAAAATCCCACACTTTCTCTTAAGTTTGAAAGTATTTAATTATAAAAGTTCATTCCTTGTCTTGGTTCCTAATGATATTTTTCCAAAGCTTATATCAGAAGTGTTTTCACATGGTTTTGGACTGAAAATGCTGAATGCTGCTACCTGATCCAAATAAACTTTTAACATAGATTTTCAAAGAGAAAAATAATTGAAACTGAATCTGTTGTGGGTATCTTTGGAATTTTTCTCTAAATCAAACTTTTTTTTTGCCTCGTATCTTGTTTAGTTTAGGTGAGCTTATAACAATTTTAGTAAAATAAAAACTTAAGATCCACTTTTCCAGAGTCAAAAAGGAAATAACTACTGGTGTGAGGAGGAAGTTTAGGGAGAACAGGGCACAGTGAAGTTTTGAACAAGCATCATTTTGACAATATCTTTTTCAACTGTCAGAAAGAAATTCTTTCTATCCACAGTGATATCACATATGATATCTCAGTCCTGGACTGAAAGTAAGTTTTCTGACTGAATTATATCAATTAATTGCATTCTTGCATCATACCACTGGGTACTGGCCCCGAGTGTTTCTAGATCTTGTTCCCTTGATCTGCCAGTCTCCTTGTCAAGTGCTCTGCCAAGGGCTTCATATGTGTAGATGAGCAGCAAACAGATCTAAGAGGCAACAGCCAAACATGACTTAGAACCTCCAAGTACATTGGACTGGATATTTCCTATCATGCCATTGCTTTTCACTGTAATTCAATCACTTGCTTTGTGTTTCATGGTTTTTTCCCCCAGTATACTGATTTACCAAGATATGAATATTGATCTAATACTGATACCCAACTGAGACGGACAAAAACTCTCTAACAGTTTAGAGTTAGAAAGTGTATGTTTTATTTGGCGCCAGGCACTGCGTGGGATGGCTCCCTAAGACACAAGGCCCTGATCCAAGCAAACACGATACCTTTTATTTCCAAATATTATGAATATCCAAAATACAAATGCATATTCATAATGTTAACACCTCCCATTCTCCACTTCGTATGGAAATGAGCTTAAAATGTCATTAAGCATGCATAGTGTGTGTCCTGAATTGAGTTGGTGGTCTTGAATTGGGTCAGTGGTCTTAAAAAGATGAAGTAACCCATCTTCCCAATTTTGACCTTTTTGCCTCTCTGAACTTTAACAATCCTAATAACTTTAGTGACCTCTAAGTTTCCTCTTGCATGACTTTTGAACGGGTTCCCACCAAGGGAGGAAATTCGTAATTGTCCTTGTTCCCTACACCAACTTATCAATGTTTCTATTTCTCATTCTAAGCACAGCTAAGCAAACATACAAATGACAGATCATCAGTTATTTGGCAATCAGTTACTAACATCTTAAAACCTATTTCAGGTCCAGCTCTCCTAACTATTTTAATTAACTCTCACTGGGCCCAAGTTCTTCCTATTCTAACTAATTTCAACACAGCTAGCCTATAACTAAAATCTTTATGTTTCTTCTAAATATGTTTCAATACTTAAAAATTTCCTCGTGTTTCTAGAAATATATTCCTGTTACGAAGTGTTTTGCAAAGTTTATTGCTGTCTTCTGCACGCTCATGCTCTCCTGAAGTAAACAGGACAGCAGTGAGCACCACTACTTTGTGTGTGTGCTGGCCCAGAGAGTGCTGAAATCCCCTGTCCAGCTCTGCCTGATGGGGCTCAGGGGTGCTGGGGCCTTCGTGGCCATGCTGCAATAAGAGGTGGTTTGGTGCTGCTTCCTGTTACACAGCTGCTGTCCCAGCTCTGCTCACCGCAGTGCCACATGAAAGAGCCTTTTTTCAAAACTAACCCCAGCTTCTCAGCCTGGCCCTCCGCTGCCTGGCCCTGGGAATGTGCCAGCAGCTGAAAAGGCAGCTCAGCAACCCCATTCTGAGCTGAGCACACACGTGGGGGAAGGTCACCGTGCCCAGAACAGAACAGTGTTGCATCGGAAACCTCTGACCGAAACGTTCTCTCCTGACCAGTGCTGGGTGGGATATGAGTCCTTTTACATAAATGTTCATGTCACAGCCAACTGCTTAATGGGTTTAAAAGCACGTGCCCATGCTGTACTGTGTAAGAGCTCCTTTTTCCTATTGGCTGAAATCAGTTGGAATGGATGGGAATGTGATGGCTGCTTGTGCTTCCCAAGACTGACTACAGAATTTATATGAGCTTAAAAAAATTTTTCTTTTTAAGTATTGATTTTTTTTTTCTCACATAAGCAGAAAAGGCAAGGAAGAGTAGGTGGGTTGAAACTGGCTGTATAAGATCTCTGTCCCTTCTTGTAAATTCACTCTTTGTGTATCAGAAATATAAATGGTTGCTTAGGATGTAGGTAGGGACATTTTGGTGATAATTCCAGGAGTTGGCTTGGGCATTTTGCAGAGGAGGCTTAGTCTGCAGTTTGGCTGCAGCCCGTTACCTAAATCTGACATGCAGTGCTTTTCATAGAGAGCAAATGGTATTTATTGCCAGGCAATAGCATAGAGGTGAACCTTGAATGGGACCCTCAAAAATCAGAAGGGAAAAAACACTGCCTCTGCAGCATTCCAATTGCTGGGCTGCTAGACTGCCTCTCCCACTGCCCCTAGCGAGACTCTCATCAAACTTCAAACCTGCAGCAGCTATGACACTCAGAGATACAGCTGAAATTGAGATTCACAAACTGTACAATAGCACTGCAAATGACATCGAGCAAAACGGTCGCTCCCCAGTGGCCTTTTGCTCTTGACCCTGCGGGTTTTCTCTGAGAAGGAAATGGTTGATTTAGAGTTCTGCTGACAGGGGAATTTGCTCCTCCGCTTCCTGAGCCCGCGCCCTCCTCACTGGCATCCCGGACTGCTCATGTGTTATGTATTAGGCATTCTTATAGTCACAGCATATTGTTTGGTTCTCTTCACGTTTTAATCACCCCCTGATTTGCACAGCTACAAAGTGATGGCTGCACAAAAGCCTTCCTCCCTTTTGCAAGTGGTTTGCTGGCTGGCAGACTCATAGCATATAGGGAATAGCCTTTGGAAAGTCTCAGTTCCAGTCTACTAAAAGGACTGCTTGTGCTTATTATCTCCATTTTAGCTTCCCTTCTTAATGATTTGATTAAACATTATTCTGAGTCCAGTTCAGAGCCCCAGTGCTCCTGTGCTAGCAGAAGGAGAAAGAATCCAGCAGACAGATATGCACCACAACAAAAAGCATGGCAAAAAACTAGGAATCCATTCAGGAAATCCATATAGAACAAACTTCTGGAACACCTCTGTGATGGGGATAGTAAGAAATGGGACAGGAGGAAGCAGAATGCCTCACCAGTTTTAAATGGGAGTTTGATGTGGCTACATGACACCTGTTTGAGGTGGCAGCACCCCTTTGTATTTTCTCCATGTGGTGACTTCAGACAACAGCTAAATCTATAAATTAAAGTGGCTTCTCCTTGGGAGCCAACAGAGAGGCCAGAAGTGAGGATTTGTACCTGTCTTTCAGAAGGCACAGCACTGTTGCCATGGTGCTTCTGGAACATGACAGATAAACGTGTCAGTGGTGAAATCAGATGTTCCTTCAGTCTCCTACTGAATAACATTAGCTACACAAGAGAAACTGGAAGAAAAATAAGGAGAAATAGAATCTTTCAAGTAGAGGATACTTCTGTTTTACACAAAATAATGGTCAGAGATTACTCTTGTTTCTATTCCTCTTTAGTTCATCCGCTTCCAGGTTCCTCCTCTGTTATAAGAGGGCTCCCCTCCTTGTACAAGCACCATGGGCTCAGTCCCAGACCACAGTGAGTGAAACAACCTAAAACAACCCCAACTTGGTAAAGCACAGGGACAGCTGTCAACCAACCACGTCTTATAGAGCCACTGTGTCTTTCTCCTCCTTGTCTTAAAATGTTTAGAATTGTTTCCTGTCAGTCCTGGAAAAGGCACTAAATAAAGCCCACTGCTGAACCCATGCTCTACTTCTCCTGTGAGCCAAGCATTTTGTTACTGGTGTCTCCTGGCATATAGGGAAGGGTAAAACTTCAGGAAATATTCCCAGAGTCTTCCTGTACAAGGGGAATGAATTAAAGATTTACTTCACTTCTTAGTAAAGATTATTTCAATAGCTATGTGTTACCAATTCCATTTCACAAGAGATCTTTGCCACCTAAATAATAATTTTCAACATATCCGATTACTCAATATGGTGCAACATTCTTACACTCCGGTAGTATCTGGTTGAGACACCCCCCTACCACAGCTGCCACACCATCCCCCATCTGCTGCCTGTACAGGGAAGAGGAGTTTCATTTTAACCTCCTTTTCCAGCTGTTTTACTTGGGGGTGAACCTCGTGGCATGAGGGAAGGCATGCCTGGACTCCAGGCTGCAGGCAGTGGCTGTGGGCAATGAAAGCTCCAGTTCCTGTTCCAGACTGTGCCTCCCCCTGCAGAGCTCCCAGAACCACTGAAGGGTTTTATGAGCCTGTTCTCCTCTTCTTTGGTTAGAAAATGCACCTTAATTCTCCATCTCCAGAGAAAGCCTTTACCAGGTGTGAAATTTTTCATCAAAGCCCAGCTTTATCTTCCAAAACAGCACTCCTACTTCAGTAAAACTGTGTTTTCCCACAAAAAAGATTCTGTCAGAAACTCAAGTCCTAACCAAATGTGCATCCAGGGTCTTTCAATGGCAGGGGCCTCCTTTCCTTCTCCTGGTGCTCCTGGGGATTTCCATCCTGCTGAGCAGCAGCCCCAGGGCTGTTTTTCAGTCCTGACTTGTTAATAACCCTTCGGTAATTACAGCACCTACTGCAAGTAGCATTAAGTGATGAGACTCAGACCTAAGGGCTGCTGACCACCTATTTTCCTTTTTGTCTTTGTCCCCACCCTTTATTTTTTATTTTTCTTTTATATTAGGAATAGATTAGGCCTGGACAAATTGAGAGCAGCATGAAATAGCTTCTTTGAAAAGCTCTTACTTTAAAGAAAAAAAGCTTGTGTTTATTTATTTATTTGCTCTGAATGGAACAATAGGAGCTGGTATCTCTATGCTAGCCCAAGCTAGTACATTTTCACTTAATTCCTAAGACTGTTGCCTTTCATTTCGAGCAAAGATAAAGTTGCATGAAGAGCTATGTAACTTTTCAATTCCTCAGTCTTGTTCGGTGACATTTTTCCACCACTTTAAAACAGTACTAACCTCCATTTACAGTAAGGGAGCAATTCTTTGGGGAACCAAAAAGCTGTTGGGATCCAGATGCATATTTTTCAATGTGGGTTTTTTCCTCACCTTGACACTCTGAGCAAGACTGAGTGATCGCAATACAGAGCTGTGCCCCCAGCCCTCACCTCATCCCAGCCTCAATCCCCAAACTCCTCCTGAACAACACGGCAAACTTTGTACATTATTGAACTGTGGCTGCTGAGAAAAGTTTTATTACAAAACCTAGATTAAACTGGAGATGAAACTAGTGTTTTCTGTGCCATCTGCCTGCTGGAATCTACCTTGCTGTGGCAAGGCATGGAAATGAAATCAGAAAGGTCTTTTTGAGCTAAAGGAGCTGAAATATAACCAAGCAGCCTAACTCGCCTGCCATACAAGCATCCAGTGTTACTGGATTGGAATTCCAGGTGCTCCCTTGTGCCTATGAAGCATCATAAGTTCAATGTCCCCAGCCAGTGACTGAAGAAAGAGAGGCAGCTCTGTGCTGCACTGCAGGAGTGTGAGCCTTGAGGGAGGAAAGGGACAGGCAGTGAATCACCCAGTCCTGCCAAGAAAAAGTATGTTGAAATGAGATTCATAAGGACACTGAGATTCACCCTGGAGAATCTGTGATCAGAGGAGAGGCTGAGGGCTGGCACTGTTCAGCCTGCATAAGAGGTGCTCAGTGTGTATAAATTCCTGTGGGAGAGAGCACGGGAGATGGAGCCAGGGCTTGGCAGCGGTACCCAGTGACAGGGCAAGAGGCAATGGGCACCCATGGGAATTCAACAAGTCCTGTTTAATAAGCACAGGAAGGTTTTTGCTGTGAGGGTGATGAGACACTGTAATGGCTTGCCTGGGAGGCTGCAGAGTCTCCATCTCTGCAGACACTCCAAGCTCGGTGCTGAGACCGGCCCTGTGCCGGGTGGGGGTTGGCTGGAGACGTCCAGAGGCCCCTTCCAACCTCAGCTGGGCTGCAACTCGGCCTCAGAAAACACACCTCAGTGGGCTGCTCTAGCAAGCCAGGGGACACCCTCTTTGATTCCTCTGTGAGGCTCCATTTCAAGCTGTGTGTGACAAACACTCTTTAGGTGGTGTTTGTCAGACATGACCGTGTACATGTGGGCGAAAAGAGTCGATGACTCACCTATTCCGTATTTAAAATACATACTCATGGCACACTTAAAATTGGCATAAATAAGAATCCTCCACTTCTCTGAGCCCAAGCAAAACCAACCAACTTTTGCAGAGTAGCACGGATCAAAACAAAGCAGATACAGCTGTGTAAAAATATTAACAAAGTTGTCACAGTGACTTACTTCATCCATCAACAAATTTTAATAATCAAAACCCCTCAGCTGCAGCATGGTCACCAGAAAATTGTAATAAAATGTATTTAACTGTCTAATTGTTTCAGTCACTGACCCAAAATGAATTCTCTATAAATCCATTAATCTAGTGTTAGTTCATCTGAGCTTCATTTTAGCTGTTGTGCTCTGCTCAGAAGTGAGGTGTGAAGCACCAGTGTTTCCATAGCCACAACGACTAATCAGCTTTTCTACTTGTGATTTCCTCTGGTTTCAATGACTGTTGTGATTGCCCCACCTCCACCCTCCATGGGTGTGTCTCATTGCCTCAGTGAGCCAAGTGCCCTTCCCAGAGCAGCTGGGGGAATGGAGGAAGAAATTACATGAAAAAAAAAGAATAGAGCAGCCTCTTCTGTGGAGATGAAGTTGACCTCACAACAAACACAGACATCAGCTGGGCAACCAGTTCAACTTTTCCAAGCTGGTTCCCCCTTTATTCCCTATTTCCACACACGTCCCACAGCGATGACTTGACCTGGATATGATCAGGGCTGTGGCCATACACCTGCCTCTGGAGCTCAGGGAGATGCAGGACCATGGCCATCATCTGCCTCTGGAGCTCAGGGAGATGCAGGAGCATGGCCATCATCTGCCTCTGGAGCTCAGGGAGATGCAGGACCATGGCCATCATCTGCCTCGGGAGTTCAGG
>NW_024581047.1:807840-832887 GCF_017639235.1 Corvus kubaryi
TCAGGGAGATGCAGGACCATGGCCATCATCTGCCTCGGGAGTTCAGGGAGATGCAGGACCATGGCCATCATCTGCCTCTGGAGCTCAGGGAGATGCAGGACCATGGCCATCATCTGCCTCTGGAGCTCAGGGAGATGCAGGACCATGGCCATCATCTGCCTCTGGAGCTCAGGGAGATGCAGAACGTGCTGACAGCAGAGCCTGGCCCACCTGTGTGCTGTTGTACAGGGAGATGATTTATCTTAATCTGCCTTGTGTCAGTAGGGACAGATGCAGCCGGTGCAATGCCATTCAAATCAAACTAGGTGGGACCCACTTGCAAAGCTGGGATGCCAGGCTGGAAGATTTGCCAGCCTCATCCCTGCCTGCCTGAGCTCAGCCTCAAGGTGCTGGGCTGGCAGGAGCCTCCCCAGCTCCATTTCCTCCCAACAAACCTGCCCAGTCTCACTTCCTCGTCACAGACCTGCTGCAAAACAACAGGCTCTGCAAAGCTCAACCTCTACAGGAAAGCAGGGTAGCTCCTGGTATAATAAACCTTCCTATTTTGAGTAAAACAATTGATGTTGTATTTCTTCAGCATGTTGCCTAATAAGTTTAGGAAATAGTTTTACTGTGGCTTTTATCATCTCGGCACTCTTTTTCCATAGTTAAGACTCTCATGAGAAGTTAAATTATTTGTGATGCTAATTACATCTTTTTTTGGCATATATAATAGACCATTGTGTGAAAAAGCTACAGTAGGAGTTGAGAGACTCACCTACTAAGTCAGCTTTGTGCTAAACCTGAGGCTGAACATAGCCTGAAATCAAAGCAAGAGGGATTAAGCATCTTTGTAACAGTCCCTGTTCCTGGAGCACTTCCATGGCTCCCACTGCTGCAAGGTCTGACCACAACTGCAGATCCACAGGCAGGGATGTGGAAAGGACCAGCCCACAACAGGGCAGGGGGCAAATCGTGCCAGCTCGTGTTCAAGGCCTGCTTCATATTTGCTGGCCTGCATCTCCCCAAAACTTTTAGATGTGAGCTGTGAGAATCCACAAGCCCTGAGCTAATCCCACAGCTGAGAAGGAACAAGCATTTCACACCTCAAGCATTTATTTTTAAATCCTAAGTACCTTAGGAGCCCATGACACATTTTCAGGATTGACTTGGCTGCTGGAGTTTGATTCAAAGCTGTCCGAGGGAATAGATTTGCTCCCACTCGACTCTTAGCCTGTCCCAAAAGCAACCAGCTCCTTTGAAAGTTTCCCTTATTCTCTGTTCCCAGGTGGGTATGGCAAAGCCAGGAAGTGGTGCCAGTACCTTCCTATCTCTTGGCCAGAAATAGCTGCATTTCAGGGGTTGCAGCTGCAGTGTTGAGCAGCAGGTTGGAGGGAGACTAAACAGAAGGAAATGGCAATGACAGGAATTGCAAAGGAAAAGCAACAATGATTGCAAGAACACAGTGAGACTAATAAAGACACGCAGTATTTGTGACTGATAGTGGATAGTGGTTTTTGTATCAAAAAAAAATTACTGTTGCTCTGCCTGTTAACATATCCCTGTTAGCATGAAACTCGGCTGGTATCGCACACGCACTCTCCATTAACATGGGAATTTCCCTACCTGTCTCACATGATGCTAGAGAAGACAGGTAACATCTGTTAGGCTTGTACAGCAGCCCAGCAGAATATTCATCCATCAGCAACTACCCTGCACTGGCTATCAAACCTGATTTAAATTTTCATCTCACTAACGTTTTCCAAAAAATATTATCAGAGGATAGAAAACTTCTGTTAAGCACATTTTAGTGCAGACTTTGAGCAACTTTCCCTTAAACCATTACAGAGTGTGTAGAGCATATAGAAATAAAAATTGTAATTAAAAAATACAGAGGTTTTAGCTCAAGCCATGCTACAAAGAAAATAAAAATTGAACAAAGTGTGGAAGTACTATCACTGCTACATTTAATAGAGGAAAAGAGAGGATAGAATTTAAACCTATTATGAGGAACAATTTGCATTTTCCTGGAAGACAGCACACCCTGCTCTTACAAAGTCTGGAGAACTTTGGAGAGGAATGAATGGTGCTCTTTCTCTGCTAGTTGGGGGAGATCTCCTGCTTTTAGGGTTTCTTTACATACTTTACATTGAGGTAGGTACTGAGGAAACCCCTGTTTATCCAAAAGTTTACTGATGGTGGAGCAGGGAGTTGTTGCTCCGGGATACCTCATCAGGGTGAAGTACAGGGCGGGGTGCAGCGGGTCCTTGGGCAGCAGGGAGAGATGAGGGCTCTGTACTGAGGCACGCACCGCGGGACAAGCACCTTCTGGGTTGCAATCAGAAAGGCAGTTGCCGTTCATGGTACACACCAAACACAGGAGATAATTGCTCGCTGAAGCAAACGACCCAAATACATTTTCCTCTCACAGCAGAACCTTATGAATGCAAAAATAATTGCTGATCTTGTGATCTGGGGGGCATGCTGCACACTTGTGCTGTGTTGTGCAATATCCTGTAAGTTTTCACTTTTAAAAGACTTCTTATTGCATAGCTAAAGCTTCCATCCCACAACCAGATATATTCCTGCCCTCTTAATCAAGCTGGGCAATACAACATTTCCAGCCAAAAAATATTAAATCCAAATATGCTTTCCTTTAAATAAGGCATTAGCTTCAAAGCTAAGCAAGAATTTGAGTCATGGTAATGTGACTAAGCACAGGAGAGAAGTTTAGGGAAGAGCCATGAACAACCAGCCTGGCCAGATCGTCAGCTGGCATTAATCACCCTCACACTACTCTCATAGCTTGATTTATTCTCCCTAAAGACTAAGACATTGAAAAGTAACTATACCAAATGTACCAGCCCTAAAAGTCAGGTGGCTTGTTTTCCAAGAAGTTCAGCAGTGCAAGGGCTGAAGCTCCCAGGGGAGCACTGGCCCACAGCTGTGTCCCACCCTGTGCACTGCACTGTGCAGTCAGTAGGTACATAAAAGAGGAGAATCTAATGTAGGTGTGGTCAGGCACAGTTCATCCTAACATCAACACTGACTTTTGTATTCCTCATTTTTATTCTTTTTAACTGTTCAAATCTAGTACTGGAGTGGGGGTGGGGAGGGCTTCCTGGAAGTTCCTGGAGGATGGTGGTTCATTGAAATGTGTTTTTGCCTCTGCCCTTCTGTTTTCTACAAAGAAAGGGTTTACCCTGAAGTGTGGGTGGAGATAAAAGAGAGCACAAGCAGAAAGAACAGCCAGGAAATGGCGGGAAGAATTCATATGCCTTCATGTCTTTCTTTAAGTCAGTCCTAGATGCTGGATAAATGATTGCCCAGACAAGAGGCAACCACATAACATCCTGTTTATTCAACTTAAAGAGAATTTTGATTTTGAACTTTCATTTTTCAGTTGCAAGAGAACCTTGGATTACCCTAGCAAAAGAAATGACTAAGGTCCTTTTTCCTTGTGACTGCAGGGAAAGAGCTTGAAAACAGGAGACCAAAAGGATTTTCAAACAAAAGTCAAATAACAAGTATGGAGCAGATCTTCTTGTTCCAGTATTTGCTAGTTTTAGGTCAGCTGTGAGTGTTTGGGCTTAGCTAAGGAGTGCCACTGCTGGTCCTTTCTAACCTGTGCTGCCTCACGGGTCCTGGGGACTGCATGCCTGGGAGTGCTCCTGGCAGCAGGGTTGGAGTCTGGAGGGAGCTGAGCAGGAGCATTTTGCTCGCAGCTGCTGGCTCTGCTCTTCACCAAACAGGAGAGAATTCAGCCTATAATTATCAACAGCTCACCTGCTGCAGGAGCCTCTCCTAGGGCTGAGGACACTCACTGCAAGCAGGTTCTTAGCACTGTGAGACAAATCCGTGTCCCTTTCAAAAGCGGTTTCTGGACCTAGCACAGGAACTGGGAATGTTTATGGGACTGGATGTATTCTTTACACTGCATCCTTCTTCCCAGGATCAAACATACTACCAAACACTATGTTTTTGGTTGGAGACAAATTTGGATTTTTACTAAACTAAATTTAGAACACAGAACAGCATTAAATTAGTTTTAAACTATATATAGAACCAAGCAGTATTTTAAAATATTTAAAAATACAGATACATTGAATATAGGAAACACACAGTAAATGCTCACTTACCCAAAAAGCATCTTTAAACTGCAGCTGGGTCATTATTATTGCTCTGTGGAGGGGTAGGAATCCTTCAGTAAGTCCTTTCTGGGGTGAGAGTGGCAGCAGGCACAGCTCTGAGCCTCGTCACTGCACCCCAGCCCAAGCAGAGAGTGCAGCACATCCACAGACCTGTCCCTCCTGAAGTCAGGCTGGTGCCAATAGCAGTTCCAGGCAGCTTAGAGAAATGACCTGTGGCTCTGAAGGCACAAAGGGCAAAAGAGCTGTTGCTCACACAGAGACTTGCAAGTGCTCAGCACCCGCACCCCAAACCTGTTTCTCTTCTGGTAAACAGTTAATATTGAAATGAGGAAGCAAGGAGATGTCAAATGGTGTCAGGCTGCTCCTTGCCATGGGTGCATGTGAGCGGACAGGAAAAAAAATAGAGGGGGAAAAAAATGCACTAAGTTCGGTGACACGATCTGATCAGATACAGGAGCAGAGAGAACAATTAAAATGCAAAGGAAACCAGCACAATAAAAAGAGGCAAGTTATTCTCTAACACTGTGGTTTTGCAAAGAAAAAGAAGCAAAAGAAACGTAGGTGCCCCATTTCTGCAGCACCTTCTGGGGCTGGCAGAGGCCCATGCCTTTACACACGGGAAGCTTAGCTCAAAGTTGCATTTTGCAGCTGAAAAGGCTTTTCAGGACTCAGGTTAAATTAAGAACCCTGAGAAATGTGCAGGTGTCTGCACATATTTAGATACCTGGATGTCAATGTACAGAACGCTCCCAATTTGCATGCCCTCATGTAAATGTTCATACGAATATGCAAGATACGTGAAATTTAGAAGTAAAATTCCAAGTCTTGAAAAAAAAAAAAGGTAGGAGTTTGTTAGCATCAGGACCTGAGTGAAGCCTCACAGACCAGTGAAGCAGTAGCACCAAGACCACACCCAGCACCCCAGTGACACCACGTATTTCAGGTAGCTCCCCAAATCAGGTCCTCCAGTTGTTACAACACAGCTGCAAATACCTGAGCACAGGGTAACACTTCTAAAGCTTCCCTGAAAGCCTCTCCAAAGTACCTGTCCTCCAGGTGAGGTTGCCTATGTTCACCTTCTTAGGATGTTTCAAGCACTCTTAAATACCTGTTTTTAAATACTCACTGGTATTTTTGGGGTGTAGGAAAAAAAAGAAAAGAAAAGCAGTCCTATGGTTGTTGCCTATGCAAAAGCTGTTTTTCCACACCAAGAACACATCAGGACTTACTTATCTACAACTGATTGATGCTGCTGCTGGGTGTTGCTGCTGTCCCCACAGCAGCAGCCACCCGGGCAGATCATTCAGGAATGGGGAAGTCCTGCAACTTCCCTGGTCTCCAGTGGGACACAGGGCTCTGCTCAGAGAGCTCTGCAGCATCTGAGGGCTGGAGTAATCCGTACTCACTCCATGGGCAATTTGTAGCTGGTGTTTTGAAGAATTTGCGAGGTTCCTTCCTGATGAGCTGAAGAAGACAGAAAATGTGCAGGGACTTTGAGAGGGAAAATGAAGTTTAAGCAGAGGAAGGCAAACAAGAATCTGGAGGATAAGAGGTGTAGCAGGAAAAAAGCATCATTGCATGAGAGTGGGAGAAGGAGAAATATGAGGGTTCACTTGCAGAGTGTTGAGGAGGAAGGAGTGAAGCTTTCTTCCAGAAGGGAAATTTCCTTGAAAAAATGTATTTTGAAGGCATGGGCACTAGTCATGCTTGATCTGTATGCAAAAAAAAAAAGGATCTTTTTTAAGAGTGTTTTATCTCAGTCCTTCTAAACCTAAATGTTTCCTGTTACTATTTCCAAGTTACAGCTGTGTTTTGAAACCATCTTTGCTGCTGTTGGGGTTCATAAAAAGGCATTGAGTGTATTTTGGCCCTCCCAAAATGATATGCTACTTTCCTGTTATTTTTAGTTTGGCCTCCACCCACAAAGCCAATTATTTCACTGAACCTCATGCTGGGCTCTGTGCCTGCATCCATCCCACCCAAGAGCTCCACTGTTGCACAGCAGCTCCCAGGGACGCTCTCTCTCAAACACCATCAGCACGGGCAGTTTACTTTGTGCTGTGGGTGAGTTTCTCAGAATAGCCCAGAGCAGGTCTCCAGTTCAGGTATTTTGATGAGCTGTCAGGGAGTAGCTGGTGTGAGTCCCAGCCCTGGCTCTGATGGAGCAGAGCTGCTGGGCAGACCATCAATCTGGGTCCCTGCTCACAGGTCCTGGTGGTGCTGGGTTATGTCCATAGGATGCTGTGTCGTGAAGGGGCAGCCAGGCTTTGCAGGGCTTTAGAACAGGGAGAAAAATTTCTATTTCCCTGTTCTCTAAATAGGAACAGGACATTGAGGCCTCCAGTTCTGAAATGCTGTATCTCCGAACTGGGCTAGTATCTTGATGCGAGTGGCCAGAGTTTTATGAAGTCTGGAAAGGCTGAGCCTGGGAGGGAGCTCTGTGGGGCTGAGAGCAGGGAGCAAAATCAGTGAACCTCGCTAGGCTATGAACTGCTGTAATGCCATCTACTGAAACCACCTTGAGCATCCTGCAAATTCCCCTACAAAAGAGTGATGTTGGTACCTTGGCGCCAAGAAGCATTTTAGTGGGCAAAGGGCTGAGACTTGTCAGGATGTTTTGGAAAGCTGCAGGGCCTTTCAGCTGCCCTTTCTTGCTCTTTTAAAGGGGATTTTAACCTGACCTGACAGGCTCACTCAAATTCAGCAGCATCAACAAGGAGCCTTAAGTGGAACTCTTCCCTGACAGCCACTGCATCTCCTTCCACCTCTGCTCTTAGAAGCTAAAAATCAGGTGTTCTGTTTGATAAGGCCAAGAATATACTTCCTGAGGGTTTTTTCCCCAGTAATTAAATTGTTTGGCTGCAGAATGTACCATTTGAATCCATTCTGTAGTGAAAAGTGATAAGTCTGATTAAAAAAAAAAATTGTATTAAAACCCCTCAAATTTTCTCATTCTTTAGAATGGAAGTTTCATTTAATTTTTAACTATATACTGCTTTAAGCAAAGCTTTTTATCAGGGATTTGGGTGGCAGGTTTGGACTTGACAGTAGGTAAAATATGAAAATAGCATCTACAAACATTTTTCTGTTCATCCAGGACTCCAAGCAAGACATTCTTCTGAGTAAATGTTTCTGATTTTGGGGAGGCTGATAGTCGACAGTAAACGTTTTATTCTACATAGAAAGAGGATGAGGGAGTCTATGAAAAGTATTAAGGTAGAATATAAAGAGTTGCTGAATACTCAGATAATCCAGGTGTTGAGCTGGTTGTAATTTTCAGAAGTCCTCTGGTATATTGTGGTCCCTTGGAATGGTTGTTTGGGAAATGAAAATGGAGACTCGAAGGCACTTGTGCAGTCCTTCCCAGCCTTCATAACTGTTCCACCTGAGACATGGCTTCCAAACGATTGCTGTAGTGCAGCCATATCCAAATTCCAACAGCCCAGCCTCTGGTGTCTGTCTGAGACCCACCGGCTGGGGACAGGAGCAGCAAGGAAACTACTCCCAGGGGAAAACCATGGCTAAAACTGACACGGTTCAGCTGCTGAGCTGTGCCTGCTGTTCTGTTTCTATACAAACGGATCTCTGAATTTCCATGTGGGAAATGTCAGAGGATTGAAAATTACCCACAATCATACCCATTAAAAATGTTTCAATCACCTTGCTTTCTGTGAGGAGCCAGTCCCTGTTCCCATGGAAACAGAAATGGCAGCCTCCGAACATGCAGCTTGGTTTGTTCCAGCTCCTCTGGGCCATCTGTGGCTGCAGCTGGAAGCTGGTTCAGCATGGCCCAGGCCCCACACCAGGGCTCTGCTCGGCTCTCGAACACACTCCCTCTGCTCCTGTTAGAAGGAACTGCTGGAACAGCCTTCCAAAAGCAGTCTCACAGTGCAAGGCAGTCCTGCTGGCATTTTGCTTCAGTAAAATCAATAATTAATATAAAGATTAATTGCACAGGTTCTGTTCTTACCTCTTATCTAATGTTTCATAGCAGTTTCTAAGAGAGGCCATCTCAGAAAGGTGGACCCTGTTCTGCTGTTTTATCCAAGATCATCAGCCTTTGCCCTAACCATAAAGAACATGAATGGATTCCCTCTAGAATTAACACTGTGATACTTTGTATATAATAAAACTATTGTTTGTATCATAGAAATGTGAGATCTTTTTGTACTTGGTATGTGCTTAAACTATACTTACCCCTGAAAATGTTTCAAAGACAAAAAAAGGAGAGGAGGAACTGTGGAAAAGTGCAATGTCACCAGAGCCTTGAATAGCACAAACAGGATCTGATTGTTCCTGGGAGAAAAGTAGAAGTACTTTGTGAAAGAGAAAATGAAATTATTTGGGTTTTTATCCCCCTCTTCTTGTCATAAATTCAGGTACTGGCCGAAAGATGTTTTTTATTTCTCTGACACCTTTTGAATGCTTTATCAATGCACTGGCTTTCTCCATGCCTTAATTCAAAAGAGATCACTACTCATTTGCAAGTACTGCACATTCATTAGCCAAGCACACAATGCTTGTGGTGCTGAAGACATTTCTATGTCTCAGAAAGGACCCTTGGATCTTTGTCTCAAACATATCATCTCCAGCAGGTCTGCCTCTGGACCAAATGTCCGTTTTTCAGAGATACAGTGACTTGTTTAGCATCATGGGAGGCAACAGTTTAGATTCCTTCAGCATATTTTAGCAAATATTCTGCATATGTGCTCATTTAGAGACACCACCAGTCACTTTATATATATATATTTTGTTTTGTTTTAGTATTCCTGGGCACACTGGATTTATTAGACTTTTTTTTTTTTTTAAATCAGATCTCACCACCACCATGGCAAGAGTTGTACTCACATTCCCAAGGAACTGACATAAAAAAATATGGGTAGAAAGAAATCCAACCACTAAAATTGAAGACATGTTTTGAATTTCTATTACTATGATATCTAAAAATGAAGTGTATGTGGTTTTGCTCTGAATCAGAATTTCTAACCTTCTACTGGTGACACATCAGCACTTATCCCGAAAGGAATTCCATTTGTTCTGAGCATAATTAAGAGGTGGTATCCTGGGAAAAAAAAAACAAGGCAGAACTAGCTGCTTTTACTCAACAGAGCTGGGAGGAAGGAAAACATTACTCAAGAAGAACACTGTGCTAGCACTACAAGAGTTATTTATGTAGGAATTAAAAAACTCTAATGCACTCCCCATGAGCTGCTCTGGGAGGCTTTGTCTTTGTTTGGAATACTCATTTCTTGCTAGGAGACAGAAGTGAATATTTGGACTTTCCTACACTGAATCTATAGTGCCATTAACCCTTCAGACTATTTCAAATAATCACAAAATGGGACAGCACTCACTGGCGGAGCTTTCAGCTGGGGTTAACTTCTAGAGGTTATTACTACAAATATTATTTATGTAATGCCTTGATGCTTCAGCATTCCATATACCACAAATTAAAAAATAAACACAATTGCTTTTGCAAACTTGTCCAGGAAATGCTAAATGCACATGTTGCTTTTTTTGAATCTTCTTTAGGATCTAAATCAGATGACACATCTCTGGTTGATAAAGCCAAGAATGTTGCCACTGGATATTATGTACATTGCTCACACCTCCAGGAGATGCTATGGGTGACCCACAGTAAGAAATAAATGTACAAAACACAGAAAGATAGAACATTTTAAGTTTTAATCCAACAAATGAAGAGGGTCTTGACACAGTAAAATACCACTGTATTGCTAATGCTCTACAATTGTACATTAAAAATAATTATTGTCATAGATGTAAAAATAGCAAGTTTTATGGTAGAGTAAAACACAGTATAGAAACCATTCAAAATCAAGTAGAAACCTCTTAAACAACTGAGGCATTTACATAAGTATTTCTCCAAAGGTATTAAATAAAACACAGTTAATACTGACTCTAAATATCCCCCCACCTTCCCCACACTCTGCCCTAATTAAATTGATTAGAAAAATAGTAGTCTCAGTTACTACATTTCGCATTCTTTCGGAACCATTTAGATTCTCCATTTTCTTCAAGTACAGTAGAACAACTCTTCACAATACAGTACTACCCTGAAGTAATTTATTTCTCAATGCTATAGAATTTTGACAGCAAGTATTTCAGATTAATTTTGAAGTCTAGAAGAGGCCTAGGAAGTTTGCAGGAGGGCAATTAAATTTTGAATGCAAATTATTTACACAAACATTAGTGTACTGTAATTACAGCATAAAACTTGCAATGCAGCTGATGAGCGCTTTTAACAAAAGCTCCAAATGAAAGAAAGGGAAGAAAAAAAAGATTACAAAATAAATAATCTAAAGTTCTTCATGGTAGAAACGTTCATCATGAAGCTGCCTACCATAATCTGTTGCTTCACTGTTAAGAAACAAATCCTGGTTCTTAAGAATTTCTGCCTCAGAAAGTTTTTTATCATCATTCAAATCCATCTCTTCAATGAGGTGCAGAGCCTGTAAAAGAAACAGAACACCACAATGCACCAAGCTAAAACAATTCTGATTTTTGCTTATTTATATATCGTAAAAAGAGGGAAGTTTAGCAGAAAAATGAAAAACCAGTTACAGAACATTTTAGTTGTAGCTCATTCACCAGTATTTCATAGTTCAAAGCTAACAGGCTGTGCAGCAGCTCTCCTGCACCTCTTATTTCCGAGAAATAGGAGTCCTGGTATTACATGGGCTTTGTTTTCATTTGCTAAACATCTACAAATACAGTGATTTAGAGAATCCTTCTGTTCCTACTTTTCCTGATTGGTTTGGCTCAGTGTAAGTGAGCCAAAAATAACGGGAACTAACGTCAGCCAAGTGGATTTTAAAAGCACTCTGCATGGCAAAAGCTGAAAGATTAATACAACAAACATCTTGGCCAACACATGTCAATTCCTGAAAATGGAATAGATAGTAATTTTTCTATTTTTATGTTATTTAGCTACCAGGTTTCTCAAGTCATTTTGAAATGCTGAAATGGAAGTGTGATATTCTGATTTCAAACAAAAGTTTATGCCTGAAGTCATAAACCTTCTTTTCAGGACAGGTGACTTTGCTAAGCCTTTATATTTACCGAAGAAAAAACTAGCACATTAGAGAAACAAGTAAAACAAATTATTTGTTGCAGAGCTGAGCTATTACTACAGCATGGCCTTGCTGTGAGCCAAAATTTGAATGATAGCTAAGAACAGCTAAAAAAAAAATCCAAACCAAGCAAGCCAACACAGGTATGAACAGACTCAACACCACACAGAGTTCATGTCAGAACAGTGCTATTTCTGTGAACTAAGAACTGACCACAGCCAGAAAAGGCCATGAAAAGGCTCACAGATCCCCATTTGCAAAAATACTCCCAGAAGAGCTCAGCTTCCGACAAGGTCACTCACGGCAGCACCCGGGGCTGCTGCTGCCGCTGCCGCCACAGGGCTGCTCCTGTCACCAGAGCCCAGCAGGCCAGAGGTGAGAGCTCAGCAATGAGCACATGGGCTGTGCTGTCTGACACAGAGAGGCTCCTCTCTTCCCCAGCAACGTGAGGCCATGGGAAGACCTGGTGTTCCTGCCCTTCTGAACACCAAAATCCTCCAGGGTAAAGCAAAGACATGGAAAATTTAGCTGAGCAGTTACTAGCAGAAAGGCAGAAATCCTCTCTACTGCAGTCAGGGACCGGAAACTGCTACAAAAAAATAAGCTAAAACGAGAATCCACTTAAAAGCTATTATGCTGTTCTACCCCTGATTAAACCATTTTAATTAGCATCATCAAAGTTTGCTTTACACCATCTTGAATCACAGAGTACTTCCATTTTCTTGTACTTAAGACAAGTTTTTAGTTCTACAAATTATGATGATTTATCCAGTTAGAAGAATTACAATCAATTTCTTATTTCAAAATTATGCAGCTTCTTTTGGTAGTGCATCTCATTAGATTTACCTACAATAACTAAAAAATTACTAATTAAAATTCCGTACCCTTGAGTCAAAGCAGATAAGATACTTAAACATGTACAAAAGCACTTTGTTAATTTACAAACATTTACACAATTAATAGGAACTTCACATCTGCCTAATGCATTTAAAGGACCTGCATTCCTTGTCAAAGTGAAAAGTTAAAAATATATGCAAAGATCTACTGACGTTCTTTTTCAATAACTAAGACATGATAAATCTGAATGCTTCTATCATTTTCTGTGATACCTTCAAAATTCTCCTGCAGTAATTAAAACCTAACAGCAGTCAAACCACGTACCTCCTCTTGTGCAATACCCTGATTGTTGGGCACTATCCAAGACAGCAGCTCTTGAGGGTTGAGTTTTCCATCGTGATCCTTGTCATAGTCATTCACAAACCGGTCCTTCTCAACCAGTATCCATTCTGGATCTTCCCTTGCAGCTAGTAAAACACAATTGTCAAGTTTAAAGCCACTCTTCAGTTTAAAGCAGAGGTTTCCGTCTTTTCTCCTAAGCAAATTCACTTATTCTCATAAAACATAACCTAAAAGTGATGTTACTAAACAAAAACAAACCTTAATGGGCAGAGGAATGTAGGGAAAGCAATTTCATTTACTGTCAGTATTTATTTGCACATTTGTTCTATACTTACCCAATGTACAGGTATTGCATCCTGCAGCCTAGAGCAATCTTAGACTTGTCCTTAACTCTTCAAGGAATTGAGAAGTAATTCATCAAAATTATAAACACTGCAGACAAGCATGAACTGGCTTTCTAACCCTTATGAAAGTCAAAAGTAGTAGGTATCACAAGCAGGTAAGTAACAGTTTAAAAATAATCACAATTCTACTATTAAAGAACAAAAAGAGTGAAGTCTCTCCTTCCTTTCCAACATTTGGTTTTTCAAGTAGATGAAATGTCACAATTCACCATCCACTGTTGCCCCAAACCATGAACTAATTATGAAATCAGAGCCCCCATGTAGCCTATTAGTCATTTTAAAGCGTGCTGCAGGAACACTATCTGCAGGAGAGATGGCCACTTGGAGAAAAGCTGAAGCAGTTTGTACAACCACAGCTGATTCTCAAGTCTTGCTAACAAGTTGTAATGACAAAGCTGTTATCTTCTCTATTACTGCAACAATTTCGCTCCTTTCCAACAACTTTTTATAGGCTGGCTTGGAAAAGCTTTCTTTCATGTTAGAGCAGGAAAGAGATAAAGAACCCTGGAGCTGCATCAGAGATCTGTTGTTTTTGCTGGCTCTGACAAAGATGGTTATAAAACACGAAATTCCAGGTGGCTGATTAGAGTGAAGAAAAACAGATTATTCCCCTGGTTCTCCGTATCCTCATGTGGCCTACACAATTCTCCCCAGTTAGGATGCCGTTCAGAATTAGCACTTTTGGGCCTGGCAGACTTTCCACAAAACTGAAGGTACTGGGCTTTTTGGAACAGGAACAGTTATTTGCCCTAGCTTTTAGCAAATCAAATTCAGTGTGTAAAATATTCATTGATAAATATTGATAAGCATCAGGTAAGTGTCCTTCTTCTTGTTAAAGAAGGAATAGATTAAGTTTAAGGAAGAGCAAGATTGGAAAAAAACAAACCAAACAGTGAAGGCAGCTATCAGCCTTCTGATACCTGATACAGCAAAGTGACTCCTCACACTTCCCCTCCATCCCTCTCACATCACACACGGCTCAGTCCTTCCAAGCAAGGCTGGCAGCTGCCTGCTTAGGCTGATAAGGGCCAGGGCAGTTTACCCTCACATTCCTGCTAGCTGGATCTGCAGATGTGTTAGCTGGCAAATAAGGTTGCACCTTATTTCAGCTGCATCCCTTGTGACCAGGAACTTGCTCCAGTCTTTCAGAAAACAAGAAGCAACTTGCAAGGAAACTGGAATGGGCTACACACAAACCGCCACCAAATACACATGGGGCAGACTGAAATAATGAGTCTACTATGCCCGGTTCCAGAAAACAGAATTATTCCAAGACAGAAAATCTTACTCAGAATCTGTAGGTGTAGGTGTGAGAAGCTGAAAATAAGGTGCATCCAATTCTCCCCATTCCAAAAGCTTTTGTTATTTCCCTTTTTCATGCCCCTTCCCTTTTTTTCTTACTTGGGTCTCTTCTGTAATCACCAAGGAATTCTTCCAGGCTAACAAATCCATCACCATCTTTATCATGTTCTTCTAAAGCCTCCTGAATGACAAAGTCCTTTTGTATACATACAAAGAGCAAAATTAGCAACTCATAATCAAGAGAAACAGCATTGAATCATTTTAGAGCAATGACATAATCCTTAAATGAAATACTCCCTCATTTCAAATCTCTTTTTGTGTTTTATGCAGACTAGTGCAGTAATTGCTTCCTCTGCAATAAACCAGATCTGTCCTTAAGAGTTTAGAATGTCAGATTTCATGAAAACCAAGTATGAAATGTGTCCATAGAGCTGGAATCCTTCAGCAGAATTCAAAACTGCAAAAGCAGCTGAGAAACATTAATATGTACAAAACTCTATCATCTCATTTCACTTTTCTCATCTGGTGGATTCAGTAATTTGCATTTTTGCAACTTAATTGAATTGTTAGGAGAACTGGTTGGTCTTTTGTCCACTAGAGCGCCAAAACTGAAAGCTAAAATCTCACTGATGGATTTGCAGCCTGACAGAGCTGAGAGGTGGGTAAGTCAGTCCAGTCCCCAAAGCTCGGGATACCTGTGCAATCCTAGTTCTTGAAACAGATTTCAAATAAAAGCACTGAACTCCTGCTCCAGTCCCTGACCTCCAGCACTGGATCCATAACACATTACCTGACTTCTAACTTGGGCTGTCGAAGCCATATCCATAACTGCTCCACTTCCACTGCTACTGGGGCTAAGGACACACATTAAAAAGATGTTGCATCTACACCCACAGGCTGATACAGATGCTCCCCTAAATCTTACCGTCATGTACTCCACTTCTTCAGGATGTTCAAAAGCAATATATTCATCCACATTTAGAGCAGGAACATCATCTCTATTCGCTTTTTCAAAACGTTTTTTCTCCTTTAAATGAAGCTTAGAAAATAGATTTAGTTAGAGCCCTTACTGGAAAGGAAAAACAACATTATAGTAGGTGGCTGTAAGCCCATTAGGGTATTAATTGTTTCACGTTATCTACTCATATTATACTGATGTTAAATTTTCACTAAAAAGAGCTCACTGAGAGCAATAAGAACAACACTTTTAATTGAGGTGGTTTTATTCTAAGAATTGCATAAAACCCTGCTTTTTTCAATTTAAGGAGCCATTTAAAACACACAAAAGAGAGATAATGAAAAGACCAAGAATTCTCATTTTCATATGTGCAGTCTCTTCTAAAAGTCACCAATTCCCAAAATAACAAAGTGGAGTTTGATTATGAACAATGATTATAATTAATGGCAGCCTTGCAAATTCCAAAATTTACATTTTAAGAACATTTAATCTTCTGGATGTACATCTTATTTATGTCAAGGGCTGTCTGTAGTTTAAAGAAGGTCTTGAAAGATCATGTGTAAAATGTGTTTTCTGAAGCCATTTTAAGGCCAGATTCCTTTACTACAGGACTGCTGTCCATTACATGTGATCATTTCAAAAAGAAGTAATTTCTCTAACCTGTTTTAAGTATATGCATTAGCATGCCTTTAAAAAAGAAATAATATCTGACATAAGCAGGCAAGTTCTTATTTCTGAATGTCTTGCACTTCCTAATTCTGTGCAAAAATTTCCTATTTTTTTCTTGTTTCATTTTGTACAGTCTCTTTAGACAAAATACAGACCCACACCATTGACAACCAATCTCTACTCAAACTGCACATGATGTGAACCATAAAAATCTTGGAATCCCATCCTTAGGTGTGTTGTGCTGTATCAGTGTGAACGATCTGGGTAAGGGAGCAGCCAGCAAATCAGAGATCATAAACACTTTACAAATAACCATATGAAATTGTACTTCCAGTTTACATCCTGCCTATTGACACTTCTCTCAAAATTAGGCTAACCTAATGATCCCAGAGAATAACATGTAACAAATGAAGTGTAAGATCTTAACTACCCTGCAAAATAGTTAAATGTCCTCTTAAAGAAAAGCTGACCTTAGCTGAGAGTTTAACTAGGAAGGCAATCCAGAAGGACTAACTACAGAAAGTAGTCAGTTACTATACTGGAATGTAAGCTTGAACCATTGAGGGAGAAAGTAAGTTTTCCAGCGTTTTTTGTGAAGTGATGAACAAGGCCGCCACCTTCTGGTAAATTCCTGTGGTTACCTGATGTCAATTCTAAACTGTATCTTACTCTTCCATCTTGATCAGAGCAGGACCACTGATTTCCGCATGTAAGGAAAATGCTGAAGGATGTTGACCTGTGTACAGTGCTGCTCATCTACAATCTACATTGGAGAAGTCGCCAAGCAGGAAAACCCAGCAAGCAGTCAAGTTATAGCATAATTAAGCAAGCAGTTCTACCCCAGTTTATATATGCATAGCTCTCTATGTATCTATGATGGCAATGTCTCAAACATGGTATCAATATTTTGACTGGAAGTTCCTGTGGAAGCCTTGTGGTATTTAAAAGCTATGTAATTATTCAGTTACGTGACAGTCCAGCTTTACAGTTTGTTTATTCAGTGTGTAAATCCTCTGTTCACTACACTGTTTTCACTTCTGCTAACAGCCTATATTATCTACTGCTACTTTACTAAAAGCAGACAAAGCAATCCTCACAGGAAAAAAACCAAATCTCTGTCCAGAATAGTCTAAAACCACATTTTTTTCTCTTTTGGGGAAATATTTACATGTACTTATAAATGTGGAACTTGAAAGGAAACCATTTTTGCTATGTGGTGGTTCTTGCTGAACCTTTTCTCCCTGCCTTTCTTGCCTCTTTCCCCATTTACACATCTGCTTTCATAGATGAGACTCACACACAACTTCTGTGTTTAAACATCCATTTTTAGCTATGGGAGTTGCATTTTCATTGCTTAAAACTGTTTTAATTGCTATTGCTTTCTCTGTGGGTCTCTAATGGACAGGCAATGTTACAGCAGGCAATACTGACAGCCCACGCTTAGTGCTTGAGCAGTAACTGAAAAAATAGCTGGAAAAGTGCTTCCTTCTGCTCCAGCACCAGGGGTGCTG
Organism: Corvus kubaryi; assembly: GCF_017639235.1. NCBI lineage: Eukaryota > Metazoa > Chordata > Aves > Passeriformes > Corvidae > Corvus > Corvus kubaryi. Next base: position 825,085 of record NW_024581047.1, read on the forward strand.
GCCCCTGCTGAGGGCAGGACCCTGTCAGGCTGCAGACCTCACCCAAAGGATTGCAACCTGGGTTTAAGATGGTGGCTGGAGACTGTGCTCTGTTGTAAAACTGTCAGTAGACTTATGCTCCACTCAACCAGCAAAATACACTCAGGAGGTACCATTTCATTGTGTCTTTATTTTGTCAGTAGCAGCTTTAATACTCCACTACTTTCCTTTAATTACTCCCCTATCTCAGACAGCACAAAGTGTTAAAACATATGCCAGCTGCTCTGCTTTCCCTACCCATCTTGTTCCGTCACAATAAACAAATATTGCTGCCTTTGGCCAACAGCTCACAGGAGCTGATGCTGAAACATTTTACCTGGCGAAATGATTCTTCTTCTTGATCCTCCAGGACACTGTTCTCATCAAAATCAATTACACGATCATACATTTGCAAGTTATACTCCTTCCAAGACACCAATCCATCACCATCTTTGTCATAGTCATTGAAGTGTTGCTTAGCTTCTTGTGTAACATAATGCTTAAAAGACTGCTGTATCCAGGAGCTCAGCTCATCTGTGAAAAACATTAAAAATAAAATAAAGAAAATAAGAATCATCTGCACTATAAAAATTGTGAAGATACCACAGATCTCTTCTGTCTGGAATATACTTTGCAATTCAGATGTAAGCATATAGGCAAGAGGTTACTTAAAGCAAACCAGTCTGTTTCCTCCATGCTGTGGCTTTTTCCAAGGTAACTGAATGAGGGAATAGATCACAGCTACCAGACTTCAGGGGGTTTGTTAATGATTGTGTCCACGTCTTTTCAAATCTGAAGCAAATCAACACTATAGCATCTTTTTTTTTTTCCTCCAGAGCTATATGAAAATGATGCTGAGTACGGTTTAGATGGACAACTCTAAATGTAATTTGGTACCCCAAAGAAACATCATTCCCATCACTTTGGGTTTCTTTTGAAAAATTCACAAACTGAAATAAAACCTAATTTAGCGCCATTGCCTTAATTACCCAAAATAAAATATTAACTATTTATGTAAAGCTATTTTCCCTTTACTTGGGGCTGACAACAAGCCTTACATAGTTTGGAAATGTTTTTAAGCTGCTTGTTTTTATAGAAATGTGGCTAAAAGAAATAAAACTTAATATACCAACAAATTGACAGAAATACATTAAAGTTACTTCATTTAAAGAAGATTGGGAGAACATATTCTCCCAGTATCTCTCAGTTATTTTCAGGTGCCTGGAAGGGAAAAACATCTTCCTCTGCATTGCAAAAATTATACATCTTAATCAACTCAACTGAAATCCTGCTCTGAAGAGTCATGATGACTAATAAAAAGTCCTATAGAAATCACTACTTTGACGCAGAAAAGTCCTGTTTACAGCACTTTTTAAATACTAAAGTATCTTATCCTGTCCTTCTTGGCAGAGGCATCAATACAACTTTATTAGGTTTATTTAAATATCCTTGAAAAGCAGCAAGAGATTTTTTAAAGTACTGAATTTATATTAGCAAAGGAACCAGCTTTCTAATAGATGCTGCGAATTGATTGAACATGCAGAGGTGTGCATGCCACCAAGGCTTGTGCACAAACCAGCACTGCCTTACAAGAAACTACAACATGATTTCTTAAAGATGGGCAACATTAATTAATGGTTTATTTCCCAGCGTTTAAGGTGTGAACCACAGCCATGTGACCAAATAACGTCCAGTGCCATGAATCTGAAATACTTCGTACTCCAACATTAGAGAAGCAGCATTAATATATTCCATCTTCTCTCACTGTCAGCCTCCAAATGGAGGCACCACTAATGAAAAAGTTCTCAAGAGTTTTGCAATACACTGAGGAATAACTGAGCTCAAAAAGCTTCAGTACTGTAAGTTTCTTAGTGTAAAAACACATTCCACTGTGAGTTTCATCTTCAGAAAGTGAAAGGAAGACAAGTTTTCATTAGACTGAGACGCAGATGCAATATATACACCATGAGGATGGAGTATGGGTGGAATTCCTATACGTTATATATAGACTTCTTCCCTTAAAGCCTTCATGTTGTGAGTTGCCTGTGGCGTATGATAGGGATTAGCCATCCCACTGAAGCTACAGACTATCTCACCTCTACACAGTCCATGCAGTAACACTGAAATAAGGGTGCAGTTGATTAAATTCAAGTGCATGAAGTGAAAGGCATTCAAAAGATAGTAGATCTTGTATTTAAAAATGTATTTTGTTCTCTGACCTAGAAAGCTTCCTGCATGTTTAGTATAATTTTAATGAAATATTACTGTTCTGGCAGTTGACCAAGGATCCTGCTTGCTTTGTGTGTGCGCACGTGAGAGACTTTTTTTGTCAAAATCACAGCAGAACAAAAAAAGAATGTTCATATTGAGGTTTAAAATTAAATTAACATTGTCATAATGATGTACTGAAAGAAAGGGCCTGAGTTTACCATGGAGTTCCTAAATTCGACTGACAAACTGTCTGGGAAGAGCCATTTGATGCTGTATTATGATGAAATATGATCCCTCAATGTCACTTGGTGTCACCAGGTACTGAACTGTACCTATGTAGTATTATGGCTGCAGTACTTTCTTTGCATCTTAAACCTGCTCTCTGATTTGCATACAGCAGGATTACAAACACAGAAACCCACTTGATTCCAAGTAGCTTCAGACGTGCAAGGAGCAGGTACAACTGCAAAGGAGTTACCTTCAACTTGATACTGCTCTGACCCACACTAAATCTTGTTGGCCACACTTCTTCCATCACAGAATGGGTCAGGTTGGAAAGGACCACAGTGAGTCACCTGGTCCAACCTCCCTGCTGAAGCAGGGTCATCCCAGAGCACATGGCACAGGATTGTGTCCAGAAGGTTCGTGAGTACCTCCAGTGAGGGAGACTCCACAACCTCTCTGGGCAATCTGTGCCAATGCGCAATGTCTGTACAGGAAAGAAGTTCTTCCTCATATTCAGGTGGAACCTCCTGGGCATGAGTTTTTGTTCATTGCCTCCTGTCCAAGTAGTTGGCACCATCGAGCAGAACCTGGCTCCATCCTCTTGGCACTCTTCCTTTAGGTATTTATACACATCAGTGAGGTCCTCTCTCAGTGGTCACTTCTCCAGTCAAACAGCAACCTTAGGCACTGAGATAGCCTCTATATGAGCCTGTCGGTGTTTCCAACTCACTGTGCAAGGGACCGTGATGCTTTCCACAGGGATTCTCCCCAGCACGAGAGCCACGGGCTGTGTCACGGGTAGAGCGCGTTTTCCTCCCGAAGCAGCCCGGCCCGCCCGGCCCCCGCCGTTACCCTCGCTGAGCAGCCCGTCCGCGTCCGCGTCGATCTTCCTCACGATGTTCCTCAGCCGCCGCTGCTGCTCCTCCGGGCTGAGCCGCGCGTACTCCTCCGCCTCCTCCTGCGGCACAGCAACGCGCCCCGTCAGCGGCCAGGCCCGGCTAGCGCGCCCGCCCCGCGGCCCCGCCGGAGCTGCGGCCAACCCCGCCCGCCCCCGGCTCACCTGCCCGCCGAGCAGCGCCTCCCGGTCGTACTCGGCGCGGTGCTGCCCGCTCGCCGCTCCCAGCGCCAGGCCCAGCGCCAGCAGCACCGGCCACATCGCGCCGCCCGCCCAGAGCGACCCGCGGTGAGGGGCGGGGAGAGGGCCGGGGGCGGGCGGGGAGAGGGCGGGGGAGCGGCGGAGGGTCGGGCCCGCGCCCGCGGTGCCGCCTGCGCGCAGCACTCGCGATTCGGGGCCGGGAATGGGCCTTACTCGCGCAGGCCTTTCTGCTCTACCGGCGGAAGGCACCAAATACCGTCAGGATGTACTGACAATTATCCAACTTTTAAACATCAGTGAGGCCTGGCAGACTGAAGTGACTGTTACCACAGTCTCACTGAGTTCGAGGAGCTTTTGGACATGGTATGAGTGACTCTTCGGGATGCCCTACACAGGACAAAGAGTTGGCCTCGATGATCCTGATGGGTCCCTTCCAACTCGCCATATTCTGTGATTCTATGATTACCAGAATTTCAGGCAAGCATCAACAAACCCTGCAATAGGAAGATGATCAGGAAACAAAGGTGTGCAAAAAGTTTATACCAAAAAGGAACAGCATTAGTCTTGCTTGAGGGCCCAACTCACACGTAATGCTTCTGAGGCAAAGAGAAAGGGAAGCAATGCTTTGTAAGAGTTAATAAGGTGGATCGATACAAGTTTTAATAACTGTTCAACACAGATAATAGAAAGCTGTAAAATAAATTTAACCTCATTGACCACTCAGACAAACTGAAAATACATCGAGTAAATGAGCAGGGGCCTAGCCAGGAATATCATTCCTAACAGCTGTCACATGAAATTGGGATTGTGCTGATCCTGACCCCACTGCAGTCAAATTAATCATTCTTACTGGGTTGAGATTTATGTAGGACCATCGTTAGATTTGTTATTTCTCCTCTCAAGACAAGGGTACTTTCAAAATTCCTCCCTTAACCAGAAAGAGGAGATAAACCTACCTGTGTTTCCATAAACACAATTGTTCAGGCAGAGCCCCCAGTTAATGGAAGTTGCTGCTCCATCCAGTCCCTTCCGTGGTGACACCAATGGACTGCTGCCGGTTCACCTCCAATTCTATTAACTGTGAAGAGCTACGACAGTTCATTTTGAAGATCCAAGAGTAAAATATTGCAATAAATCAGTAAATGTGTTATTGCAATTTCCTGCCCGTATAAGAAATGTCTTTCCATTAAAAAATCTAATAGTGAGTTAAGTCTAATACCTTTTATTGGTTTAAATGTCAAATCTCCCACCAGTATTTATATAAATCGCATATACAAAATGTGAATTGTCCTACTACTTGTGCCATGTGTGGACAAAGCAAATCCTATGAGCAATCAAAACAGAAATAAGATTTGAGTCGTTTCTGAAATAGCACTCAAAATGCTTTGTTTTCTTTGTCTGATGCATTACTAACACCACAAAAAACCTTTTCGCTGCATATCTCAAGGGTTGACAAGTGTATCAGGTTATACATTTCAGTGCCTACACTGAAATAGTCTCCAAATAACAAACTCCACGTAGATGTGCAAGAGCAAGTTTATTATTATGAAATTCATTATATCCTGTACATTAGGAAAAAAATCTGAATCTCAGCTAGAGGGAAAGCAGAGGAAGTCATATTCTTCTTCGTGTCAAAATACAATCCAAACTCTTCCCAGCACACAGTTAAACCAGTTGTATAAAATTCAAGATCATTCTGGTATGAATGCAGGGGGAAAGAGGGAAATCTGTTCCCTCCATGATTTTAACCACGTGCATAGCAAATGCATCACTATTGTAAGTTAAAAGGGAGTATCAGTGAAGCTATTTTTAAATCAGAATACAAGTCATGCTATATAAAAACTTTTTTATGTGATGAACTTCCTGGCTTTTCTGGAAAATCTGCCCTTCCCTCAAGCCAAATCACATGCAGTCTGTCACAAATCTCTTTGGAGTCATTCTTTTGGTCACAAAAAAAAAGAATGTTAGAAGGTCATGTTCAACACAACTTCTTCTCTGTGAGATCTGCAAGTGTAAATCGGGTCTGTTAGACTGTCAGCATGTGAACAGTTGTCCAGCAGCACAAACACCAGTTCCTGAACAGTTATTTCTAGCAAATGAAGTTATCCATCTGGTGTTCACTGTAAGTTTTTGACATTTCTACATTTCAGTTTTATAAATCACTGCCCGAATTGAATAAGCCTTAATTTGTTTTATTCTAATGCATGTTATTTATACACTGTCAGAATAAATGAATTGACAGTAGCTTTATTTAGATAGGGTTCCTTTTTGACATATTCCCCTAATTTTATTGTTATCATGTGTCAACATTTTAAGCTGCATCTGAGACAGTTTATCTAAGACCTGCATGCAAAGATTATCCTTCCTTTTTCCGTTATAAAAGTTGGTGATTTTGGCACACAGATTTAAGTAAGGGAAAAAACGGAGCAACAATTTATTTATAAAGATCATCACATTTAAATACCCTGTGTTTGGATTTTAAAGTGACAGTCATTTGCTTTAGCAATACCCAAATACGACTTCTTGGGTGTTCCAATTGTTTCATAAGACTTTGCACAAAATATTTTATACTCTGCAGACACTACTGACGTGTTTTTCTAGTTCTTTGCATTTAGTGCAGTTATTAATATCTGAGGAAATAGGTTATAAAAGGAGGCTCTTCTGATGCTGTGTCTGATTTGGCATCAAACCAGAACAGCAGGATTTGATGTGACATGGTATCAGGGCACTCAGCTCAGCTGCACATTGAGGAGGCAGCTGTGGGAACTCTGACTGATAAATAATAAACAAGTGCATTATCAAAGGATGGCAGTGTAAGGGATTTGGATGGGACCTTCATGGACCTCCTGGCTCAGCTCTCTGCTCTGAACCACAGTCGAGTGATGTATCATTTCTGAGAGATGTTGTTGCTGCACTTCCTGCAGATCAAACTGAAGCATGTATGATCTCCCAAGCCATCTATTCGCATCCTTGTAGGACTTTTAATGCTTTAGAGATGACAGCCAGAGCTGTCCAGGTTATCATTTTGGCCTCTTCTTGCTATTCCTATCACACTGAGGGAAATGGATTATTCTCTTCACATCATGCTTTTACACTCCTACCACATCCCCTTTTGTCTTCTTTTGGCTAAATAGATTCTACTTTGTCCCATGTTTCCTCACGAATCACATTTCCCAGGCCTCAGACCCCATAAGGAAGGCTGGCCTCTTCACAAGCCCCACCTGTCCCCAGGTACGGTGCACAAGCTGGATGCAGTAGCCCAAATCACACCTCAGTGTTACACCCCAGGACTAGGTGCCCGTATTACACATATACCCCATGTATTGCACACAGTTATTTACTGTTCCCTGTTCCCCAGTTCCCAGCAGTGGGGAAAGGGCGAGACACTGAGGGGCTCACTGCCATCGCCTCAAGGAGGCCACATCAGGTTGACAGTAGCTGAACTTGAGCCCAAGGGGGCAAGAAGGCCGATGGCACCTGGGCTATTCCAGCAATGGTGTGGCAGCAGGACCAGGGCAGTGACCATCTGTCTGTGCTGGGCACTGCTGAGGCCACACCTCAGGTCCTGGGGTCAGATTTGGGCCCCTCACAACAAGGAAGACATGGAGGGGCTGGAGCGTGTCCAGAGGAGGGAATGGAGCTGGGGAAGGGTCTGGAACACCAGGAGTGGCCGAGGGAGCTGCAGGGGCTCGGCCAAGAGGAAAGGAGACTCAGGGGGTACCTTCTCGCTCTCCACAACTTAGCGACAGGAGGTAAGGGCTGGTCTCCCAGGCAATGGCTGACAGGATGAAAGGGAATGGCCTCAAACTGCACTAGGGGAAATTTAGGTTGAACATTTGGAAGAACTTCTTCACAGAAACAGTGATTAGACATTGGAACGGGCTGCTCAGGGAGGTGGTGGAGTCACTGTCCCTGAAGTGTTTAAGTAAAGACTGGACATGGCACTTGGTGCCATGGTCTAGGTGACAAGGTAGCGTTCGATCATAGGTGGGACTCGATCTCAGAGGCCTTTTCCAACCGAATTGATTCTGTGACAGCACCCCGGCGTTTTCTCAGGGGCTGAGGGCAGCCCCGACCTGGCCCGGCCCGGGGGACCGCGGGAACCGCCTCAGCGCGGCCCCCTCAGGCTGGGGCGAGGCGGCGGCGAGGTGAGGGCGGGCCGGGCACGCGCGAGGCGGGGCGGGTGGGAGGTGCGGGGCCAGGTGCGGGTAAGATGGGGGCACCCCCTTCACCGGCGGGAGCCGCGCTGGCGG
>NW_024581047.1:833287-972707 GCF_017639235.1 Corvus kubaryi
GAGAGCGTGAGTGGCCGGCGCGCGGGCCCGGCGCGAGCGGGCAGCGCGCGGGAGGCGCGGGCAAGATGGCGGCGGGCCGGCCTCGCCCCCCCTCAGCCCCACAGCCCCGGGCGCTGCCCCGGCGGGCGGCTCCGCCACTCGGCCCGGCGAGACCGGGGAGGGACAGCCTGGTTGCTACAGGCGACCGGGAGCGGTGGGTGTGGGTCGGGCCGTGCTGTGTGGGGGAAACGGGCTGTCCGTCTGAGCCAGCCCTTCCCGTCATTCCCGCACTGCCTGTGGGGACAGTCGGACTCAGCCTGAGGGGGATCCCGGTGCCTGTGAACCCGACGATCCCTCAGGCTGTACAGGCCCACCTGTCCAGAGTGGGAGTTGTGTGTGTGTGGGGAGAGGCACCCGCGCTGAGGAAATTCACTGTGCATTCGTATAAAATGCCACATAGTGCATGAGCATTTGCATCTTGGAAACTACTCATGTCGTTCCTAGCATAAACTCGTGGCCTTCCTTTGCTGTCAGAGACAAAATCACGGCTGACAGCACAGTAGGGCTCGCAGTGTACTCAGGGTCTGTCTTCTCTATGCAGTTCACTAAATACAGATTCTTGTTTCTGCATTATTTCCAAATGCCCTGCCCTAGTGGGAAAATACGTGGGTCCTCATGTTTTTTTCCTCAAATGTATATGTCGTTTTAATTAGCTTTTATTATACCTCGATTACAGTTAAGTTAGTTTGGTGTACAAAAGGCATTTTCTAAGATGCCTGTTTGAAGACTCAGTGGCGGGCCTCTTCTGGATGCCTGAAGTGATGCTGAAGTCCAATCTTTGTTCTCAAAAACTCAACTTCCTTCATCTAACTGCAGAATATTCTGGTTTGTATGGGTTTAGTAGGTTGTCTTAAGGCACACAGACATCTGTAGGTTTGTTGACACAGGTTGGGCTATATCCTTTTAGAAAATTCAGCCATTTATGTAAATTGAGAACAGGTGAGCAGCCTGCTTAATGCAGCATCATTAGTGGTAAAGGCCAACAAAGTCTGACTTAGGATCTGATTAAAGATGACTTTAATATCCATTTTAGCATCTGATTCTTCTGAAGAGTAGGATTAGAGTGTTTGCACTCAAATCAGCAGCTGTCTAGAATTTACCAACCTTGAAGCCAAGGGTTTAACTTTATTTCAGAATTGTTAACACTGTTCTGGAAACTCTTGATAAAGCTATACATATTTACTCCTGTATACTTTCTTCACTCTTGGCAATGGTTCTGTATTCATAGCTGCATAAAGTATTCACTTTCTCAGAGCTGACTTATACAGGAGCCATCACATCTTATAGTTAAACAAGAACAGAAGTTTCAGTTTTATTTTGCTTCATCAGTAATTAACTGCTGCTCATTGTTAGTATATCTCTGATTTATTTTTCTTTTTGAGCTGATAACCAACTTGCCCAGTTCTCTGTCACAGGAAAGATTATTCTACTTGTATCACTGTTCTAGAGCAGTCCATGCAATGATTCGTTTGAAAGTTTTAATATACTTTGTACTGTTTACTATCTAACCACATATAAAATTACATTTTTCTGTAGTGGCTCTCTCTTTTTGTTTTCTTCTTGGACTTTTGGCTGGTTTTAGTAAGGAGCAATGCAAACACTTTACAAATAAAATTATCTTCTGAAAACCTTACTGTGTTCATCTGATGTCCATGACCTAGATGCTGCCAGCAAGCTAAAAGTAGTTTTGGAAATTATTTTAGGTAAAATAATTAATTGCATTTATTTTGACACAGGTATGAAAACTCAATGGGGTCTGCCAAAAATGTAATGAGTGAGCCTGTTGATGCAGAGGAAGGTTATAACATGATGGTAAGACATTCAGTAACTATAATGCTACATGGTAGAATATTTTTTCAACAGCAAGAAAAACTAATTTTTCATGTTGGGATTAATTCATAAATTGGTTAATATGTACCTTCTATGAAAGTATTGATTCTAGGAGCTAAATACATTTTATTCATTAACATGATGGAGAGAAATCTTCTAAAAGGAATTTTACTGTAGAGTAAATTTGAGTATTTCTTCTGTTTTGCGTAATTTCTAGTTGTGTTAGTATATGGGGGTTTTTGCATTCTTTTTCAGCTGATTCCCATTTTAAACTGCTTTCATCCAACCTGTGCTGTAGTGCAAGACTTTAATGTTTGGTTACACTTAAGACTGTGGTGTTCTTAGAAGGAGCTGAGGTTAGAGCTGAATTCATTTTCTTTGGCAATGCCATGGATGAAACTGGTGGGTTTGTTTACGTCTATGTATTTATATATGTGAGCATCATTAAAAAAAGAATCCTCATTAAAGGTCCTTTAGTATTTATAGCCTTGAAAAGAAGCAGTACAGACTAATTAACAAACATTTGCTATTTAAAGCTGAATTGTTTCTGGTCACTCCTTTGGCTTAAGGGATGATTGTATCCAGAGCATGTCGCAGAAGGTAATTTTTTTGGATAATTGAGTAGCAAAAAGCAGGGATTCAGGTTGAGGGAGCAGTCAAAAACCAAGTATCAGTATCATGTCACTTGAAGAGGGAGGGTACTACAGCTAACTCTTGTCAAATGAAGAGGCTATTCATACCTACTATGGCCTTTGGCACAACAATTTTCACTTCTCGGTGGCTGTGCACTTCCTCTTTGCTAACTCCTGTTTGGGCCTTCCTCAAGGGTTTGTTGGTTTCTTTTGACTGATGTCCAAGTTACAGAGGTGAGAATTTTAAGTTAGGCTCTAGTTTCGTTACACACAATACCTTGAAATGTCATGTTGATCTAGATACTTACTGTTTCCTTTTAAGCCTTTCTGGCTTCTATAAAAGTAAGTCATTTAGGAAGTTAGTTTATTGTGGACTAATGCAAGGTTTTACGCTCAATGTCATGCAGCAACAAGGGATTAAAAACCCAAACCAAACTTGCTACAGCAGAAATGGTCACTGTTACTAAAAATTCCTTGCAAGAGCAGGCAATTAGGTCTATAGAATAAGGATCGACTAGAACCAGTTCAGTACAGATTCTGGGGTTTTTATGTGCTTTATTTGGGTTACTTTGGGCCAATGTATGTCATTTGCTCTATTTATTGGATTAGATTTTCCAAAACTTCGCTGATACAGCAGTGCTGTATTTTCTTCTGTTGTGTTGCCTGGTTGTGTCTCTGGGCAGGTCTGTGAAGCACTAGATGGCACACTGTGACTTCCAAACAGGCAATTGAAGACATCTGGATGAGAGAAACCGAAATTAAAAACTATTATATTAGCGTTAAAGTAAAAAGAGTTTCTCATTTGTGTTGTTTCCTACTGCCTTAATAAATTCTAGCCACTCATCTGCTATATTTGTTTTTAGTGTAATTTTACTGTATTTTCTTTCTAAAGATGTAGAAGTGGTTGCAGGCTTGAGCTATATGATGGTAAGAATGAAAAAGAGGAAAAGTGTACCTCCTGATTAGTCCTATAGGAAATCAGTCTGTTCGTGCCTAAAATAATATTTAGGTTTATTTAACTTCTTTGTGGTTAAGTTTGCCAGTGTTTAAAGCTAATATGGTCAGCAGTTTTGTGCTATCATGGTACATAAGTTTATCATTACTGTATATAGTTTGGCTTTGTTGCAAATTATTTTCTGAGGCTTAACTTTCCTACACTGTACAAGAGGCAAGATTTTATCTGATTGACATCTGTCAGTTGATACAAATACTTCTTAATGTATTTGGTTTCAAATGCCTTGTGATGGTGCCTTTCACAAATGCAAAGAAATATGTTTATTAGGTAAATAAAGTGCATCCCCAGTGTCTCTTATTCTGCCTTTGAGTACTTGCAGCTTTGTAGTAACAGTCCATCACGGTTGCCAGGAAATACTTTCTAGGTTCTTATCTTCTCAGTGGGAGAGGTGGGCTTTTATGCATGTTTCAGATGGTTCCCACAAATCTCATGCCTTTCTCCAGGCTCTCACCAGTCACTAACACATGTATTTTGGTCTTGTGCAGCTTGTATAATTAGTTCTGATTGACTCAAGGTAGTTACAGCATTTGTGAAGTCTGCTGTGATGCTCCAGCAGCATTGACAAGCAGTTAATTGAAAGTGATGTGGTCTAGACATACCCATATTGAGGGCTGGGTAGTAACTCCCATGACATGTTGATGAATCAGTCTGCTTATATGCAGAGAAATGGGGATGAAAATGGATGCATACACCTGTTTCAGATATTTGAGGAAAATTCAGCACCTGTGTACCCCACTTTGGATGGTGTAACCACATACTGGATGAAATTAACATATCAAACCAAAGATTTCGCTTTCTTGTTTGCCCATCCACATATTTCTTGTTTTCAGGCTTCTTTCCAACGCTCTAACAGCCATGACAAAGTGAGGAAAATAGTGGCAGAAGAGGGACGGACAGCAAGGAACCTGATTGCGTGGAGTGTTCCCCTGGAAAACAAGGAAGATGATGGTATGTGTTTAACAGTCTTCCACCAGGTCTTTGCACTTCCATTCCTCTGTCAGCTGGAGTTGCTCATCTGGAAACATTTTTCTTACATAGAATTTCTTTATTAAAAAAGGTTCCGTTCAGCATACATAGTATAATTTAAAAGTTTTTTTCCAAAATGTGCCTTGCAGTTGGCAGATCACTTTATAAAACCTTCCAGTGACAGATTAAAAACTGTTTTAATTTGTCTGCAAGTAACATCCAAGACTGTTTTCTTCTGCTGATATTATCAAGATAGTTGTGTAACAGAATCACATTGTCCTAAAGTGATCTCTTGTAACTTGGGAATTCAGAATTGTAGAGATGACTTAGAACAATCTAACAAATTGCTCTCTGTGTTCTAAAACAAAGAAGTTTGGAAGTTTCTTTTGGGATCACTTCAGCTTTCGTAAATACCAATGAAGAATCTCTAAAGAAGGGGATATGTGGGGACAGCATGCCATAATGCAAGTCCTCAGAACAGTTTTGTTACTGTTGTAATACTCTCTTGTGGTATGATGACTTAAGGAGCCAGGAATTGACTTTTGTTTTTGTTCTAGTCAAGCTGTTCCAGATGTCTGAATGCTGTTTTTGAGGACTTTATCTCAAGTATTTTTGTATTTCTCATGTCCCTGTCCAGGTGCTGCAGCTTTTGAGTATCTAAAAGTAAATTTTTTTAATGCTAGGAAGGTGGCTGAACATGGGAACCAGTTGCCTAGAAAAACTGTGGGCATCATCTTCCTTGGAGATGCTCAAAACCTCCCTGGACATAGTCCTGGACAGCCTGGAGGTTGAGCTAAATGATCTCTAGAGGCTCCTTCCAACCTCAGCTGTTCTGTGATTCTGCCAGTGGAAAAGATATTTCTAAGAAATGTTACATCTTAAGTTGCAAGATAATTAACCCTATGTCTGATGCAAAGTTTAAACCGTCTTTAAGCAGAATAGAATTGGGGCCAAAGTATTTCCAGATTCCAGATTACTCTTCTGGGGAAGGTAGTGATATGAATGAGTGTGTGGTAAAGGAACATGCAGTGTATTTCTAGCAGTATTTTTGAGCAACTTTTGCTATGCTTCACTTTCTGTTTGAAGTGCCTGTTATTTTTTAATACTACCTTACTTGTAATATTATTTTAGAAACTCTAACACTTTTTCTTTAAAAATGACTGTGATTTGTGGATGAATGTTTGCTCTAACAATTTCTGCTAAACCATGATGAATGTAAAAGGGAATTTTTACCTTTCATTAAATAGTAGTTATGTACAGTAATTAAAATCCAAGTAGCTGTATTCATTTCCTTCTTTTGGTCCTATTAGCCCCATTGTAATTTTTAAACTCTGTCAGTGGAGCTTTCATGTTAAAACTTCTTAAAATTAAAGTATAGGCTGACCTTTTTGCACAATGCAAAGGATCTGATGATTATTGCCTGATGGAAAATTTCCCTATGAAAAGAAACTTGTGGTTAGTGAAAGACTGGCAGAGCCAGATCCTTTATCTCTTGACCCTTGCCTGGCATGGAGGATGTTTATGTTGGTGTCACTGAGCTCTGGTTCATTTTCTGCTGATCTTCCTGTATGTACTGTGTCCCGTAGGGATGATACAGCAATATTATGAATTAGGACAGTTCTAACTTGTTCAAGGTTTGTGTAAATCAGGCCAAAGGTTCAGGGTGCCTGCACCAATCCTGCCACTCCTCTGTACAAAGCAGAATTTTGTCTTTGGGCGGCAGTTCCTTCTACTCGTAACGTCCAGAGTTGTTGATTTGGCAGCACCCGTGTGTGATTTAACATTTTAAATTATATACTGTTATTTATAATGTGATTTATTTCTTTTTCCAGACACAGGCAAGGTATGAGCATTTTTTATTACTGGGGTAGTGTTATAGACAGTTGATTAATTAAAATGCTAAATTCATCTTTTCTATTTGTATCCTTTTTCTGTTTCCTTTAAAAATTGTGTGCTTGTGTTCTTCTTCCCATTTAACTCTTACTCTGGAATACTTGTGTATTTTATATAGCATACATGTGTAAAAGAGAAATCAAAAACTTCTGACTCCATGCTGTAAATATATAGTTCCTGCTGGTAAGCAATATTTCCTTAAAAAGCAAAGAGATATCTGGAATGGCAGGTGATATGTCTGCTCTGTGTTTTGGAGCAGTGTGCACCCCAGTTATGTCAGATCTGAAATTCTAATTATGAATAGAGATCAATGACATGACAGTCCCAGCCACAGTGGTAATGATCTAGAAGAGAGAGTGACTGTTAACACTTTTCAACCATTGAAATTCAAATATTCCTTCACAGAATTCAGTAGTACACAGCAGATTGTGTTGGATAAACTAATCAACACTATCGCTGATTTGATGTCTTAGAAGGAGTCTTAAAACTGTGAAAAATTCACTATTCTGGTATTCTGTCTCCAGAATGGAATTTGCATTCCAAACCTACAGCCACCAGTCACCAATTGCAGTCACTTTGCTTTTGCCCACCTTGGAAAGCTGGGATTGTTCCAAGGGAGGGTTTCAGAATTCTTTCCGTTGTAATTATTTCACATGCCTAGAATGAAATTTGAGGCACTGAATGCAGATAAGCAACTACACACAAACTTTATTACAAAATCTTAGCTGTGGTATTAGCAACAGTTAAAAAATTGCAGAGGCTTGACATTGAAATGTTAATAGATGGTAAGATACCTTTGGAACTTTGAGATGTGTAGAAAAATTGGAAAATCTTGTATTTGTGACTGTTCCCTTCTTATTTCCTATTTGTTTAAAATCACCTGGGCTCTTGCCGTATAGAATTCATTTGCAGATTAAGCATTTCAGGGTAAGGAAAAACATATTTTATTGGTTGAAAGGTACCTGGCACACTTTGGGGAGCCTGCAGCATATTCCACTGTTTTAGCAAGAGCCTGCTGCAGTAAATAGGTTTTGTGGGATGTGATCAAAGCGTGAAACTTGGCTCTCTTTGGCCATGTGAGGAATTGTGAGAGCCCTGACTGCACACATTGTGTGTGAGCCCTTGCGGCACTGGTCTGATGGGAACTGGCAGAATGTAGTGTGAGGGCGATTCTTTAGGGCTCATAAGTTTCAAACCTTGAATTTCACTGGAATGAATGGGAAGCCAGTCTAGTGCTGGTAGGTGAATACAGGGCCATTATATTCTGGCTGAGACAGTGACAGTAATTTATAAAAGTAATTTTGTGCAAAATATATTGCTGAAATTCAATCTGGAGGTGGAAAAACGTGGAGGATTTTGGTTGTATCCATGCTTGAAGGCAGTAATTTCTCCAGATCCTTAGCATTGTACAGTTAGAAAAATAGCATCTACTGCTGCTCTACAGACCTCTAAAAAGATATGGTTCATAGTAGGATTAGAAACTTCAGCATGCTTCCTCAGTTGAAAGTTATCATTCCTGCTGAGGGTGTGATGATGAACAGTGTCAAAGATGCTGAAACTACATGTGCAGTTGACCTCTGCCATACCCAGCACAGAAATGAAGACTGCAACTACTAAATTTAAAGGCAATTCCCACATTTCCTATTCCAGTGAAAATATCCAAAAAGAGAGGGGTGAACAGGATGGTTGTTGAGATTGTTAGGTAAAAGATAGCTTTTGAAAGTAGGTTATCAGTGGGGTTTTTTGGTAGATGTTGACACCTCATCTTTTTGACAGGAAGTCTTCACAAATCATAAACCCTGTGTGCTTCATATTTAATCGCCAGACAGGAAGGAAATGGACTTCCAGTGTAAAATATGGCTGCAGCTCCTCCAATGCTGCAAAACTTTGATACTTTATATATTTCACATGGGCAACTTAATAGCTAAAGGAGATGATCTTGGGCCACTATTGTTCTCTCCTTACAATTTAGTAAATTGCTAGCAGGGGATGCCCTTCAGGTGTCACTGAGGTCTGTGCATCTCGTAGCAATGCCAATATGATGCAGTTACACACCAGTCACCCCTGAACATACAAACAGCCATTGAGCAGTGCTGTCACTGCTTGGGAGTATAGGACAAAAGCAGAGAGGAAGATACCTTCTAGTAACCAGAGCCATTATTGTAAGAAAAGGAATTAGAAAACTTAAAATTGTGGCTGCTGCTGAAATGCAAAGTTTTCTGGCCTCTACACCTTAAGAAAAAGTTAGTCCTTTCCCCACACTATATTAAATTTGCAAAACCTGCTATTTGCATCTAAATTTCTGCCTCATATAGGAAGTGCCTGGAAACTTGCTTTTGTCTTTAGAAGGGACTTGATCAGAGATTTCACAGATCTTAGATAATGGATTGTTATTCTGGATTTTATAGAATCTAAAGAGTCTGCAACTTGATGTTTTCATCTGCCCTTTTTTAATTTTAATGTACTCATATTTGTTGCAAACCTTTTCACTGTGCAAGTCCTGTATGCCATTGCCTTCAAAACTTGTCTTTGCATTGTAAATCACATCAGAAGAGAGGCTTTGGTGATTGAAATACTTCAGTTATCGGAAGTCTGCCATGGAACTATTCCCCAGTTTAAGATTTTTAGTGACTATGAAGGTTTTATGCATGCAGTAGCTGAATGATTTTTTTTCCCCTGAATGCTGCTAAATTGAGTTCAATATATTAGTTTATAGCTGTTTTTTTGGCTAATGTAGTATTTTAAAAATGAATTATCAAGCAAATAATTTTTAATTTGTTTTAAATTAAAAGCCTTGTTGCCTGGAATAGCCAGTGATACAAACCAGCTGTGCAAACCAGCTGTACAACTGCTTGGTTTAGACAGGTTTGCAGCTGCTTTACATAACCAGAGCAATGTAAAACAGCTGGGCTATGTTTGGGAATTTGGCCTCAGAACTGTTAAAAACTCAACTGGACAATTCTGAAATTCAAGAATGATCTCCATGGTCTAGAGAGGACTGTATTCAACTAATGCATTGATTTGCTTGGCTTCATCCGGCTAAATAATCTTGAAACTTCTATTTGGATGTAATCTGTGCTAGAGAACTCTTTCCATAGTTACTGTTTTGTCTCAGCTTGCTTACATTTTTGGTAATTGGATCCTATGATTTTCGTGTTGTGCAAGTTAGATACTTGGAGGAGTAAATTTTTTTACCTTACCCCATAGCAAATCTTAAAGATTAAGTGCAAACAGATCAGGTTGGTCTAGGCTAACACAGATATTTCTATGCGAAGATAACTCTAAATCAGTTAACTGCTACTACCACAGCACTGAGGCCTGGAGTCACCCTTTCTGACTGGGGGAATTTAAACTGATTTTGGAAGCATAGTTGCTAAAGTCACTTTGTATAAGCAATGGAGGAAGACAGGTACGTTTGTGAAGGGATTTCACGTCTTAAGGAGACTGACTTGTGTTCTGTGAATGTTTTTTTCTCTTCCTTTGGCTCCCTAAATGTTGATGAACTAAATCCTGACCTGAGTTCTGATTTTTCCCATCTTTCTTGGCAGAACGGTTCCAGAAAAACTAAACTATTACATTTGGTTTTCCTAACAAATATACAAATATATTTCTTGTTTTAGTTCTGTAATAGCTGATTGAGCAGTCATTCAAAAGCAGACTTCTTAAAATTTATATAGAAAACTAGTATCATATTTGACATGTAGATTGTAATGATATGATCTTTAGAGGCACTGAGAACTTAAAGCTAGGTTACCTTTGTTTAATGAAGTTTGTATGTCTTGCCTTTCTTGTATTTTTTTTATTTTCCAGTGTCTTCTGGCATTATCCACGTTCTGAACAGTGGAATATATATTTAGAATATAAAATTTGCCAAACCTCTTAACTCAGAAACTGTGCCCCTCTCAGTACATTGCAAGATGAGATATATGCATTCTAGGGTGCTCTATTTAATTAAAATCGTTATTGTTGATTAAAACAGTTGCTTCTCCCACAGGAAAATCAAAATGGCAATCTGGTGGAAAAACAAAAAGGGTGACTCAAGGAACACACAAGACTGCAAAACAGGTATCTGCTCATTTTTTATTGTGACATAAAATTAATGACATAACAATGTTTTTCTGTGAGATCACTGATATATTATTGGCTGATTAATACTTCTCTAAAACTATGCATACATTGTATTTTTAAAGCATATAAGTTTCAAAGTCAAGTATTCAGAAGTTAAAATTGCCGGAATTTAGGTTATCTTCCTCAGCATTTCCTTTTGGCACTTCCCAGCCTCTGCACACATGACTTATGGGAATTAAAGTTATTTTAAGGAAAGTGCTGTTCAATAAAATGATATAGGATATTCTTCCTATAAGCATGCTGCTTATACAAGGGCTGCCTTTCCCCCCAATTTCTAATTTAAGGAAATGTCTTGACTTCATGTGTTGAAGTCATCCACATACCTTACTTTGGAAAAAAGTCCAGGTGAGTAAAATTTCCATGACTGGAAAGCCAGTCTTAATGAGAATTGTAAAGAAGAAACCGCTCCTGTTTTTATTGGCCTTTTTTTCTCTGTGAATGACGATCTTTATTACATTATAAAGTCATACCTCAATCTTTCCTTATGTTTAATATTTTTAACTGCTGTTTTTCTTTGATTTATGGATTTAGGCATTAGTACAGCTTTAGCCATTTAGTATTTTGAGGCAGCCTGTCAGAATTTGGTAATAAAGCATATGAAAAATGTTACTTTTCAGAAAAGAAAAAATGTTCTGCTTCCATAGGTTTTTGCATCTTTAAAACATAGGCATGTTATTTTCCCAGTTTAGTTCAGCACCTATTAGCCTTGTGTTGTCTCTTCACACACTGATACGTTACAGACACTGTATATTTTGATTCTCTTGGTCTGTGAGGGTGGAGTGTTAGCGATGTAGTTGGGGCTCCCTGGAAGGGTTTGCCCTCAGAATATTGAGGGTGTGAGAACCATGTGCTGCACAGTTTGGGTTCTGTCTAACCTGGGGATTATGTGAATACTGCGTTTTCAGGAGAATGCTTGGTTGCTACTCAGTGGCTCTATGTGGGATTGCTGTACTAAAGCTCTTGTTGACACAGTCCATTCCTGGTGGATTCAGTTAAGGTTTGAAATGGATTGCTAAGTGTCTGTGCATCTTGGCATCTCAAATTGGCATTCTGCACCTTTATTTCTATTGCTTTTCCGACACTGGATACTGCTGTAATTGGTGGCTTTTTTGGCTTAGTTTTGTTGAGCTTTCACTTTTAATTTTCCTTTACATGTGAATGGGCCACTAATCTCAAGAAAATAAACTTACAAGAGCTGTTTCATACGATCTTATCAACCTCTTCTTCCTTTCAGTAGGGTGCTGGCAAATATACGTTCAATAAACTTTGGCATCCTGAGAGTATAAATATACATTGCATACTTTCCACAAGTCCAAGGCAAGTTACTGAAACTATTAGTGGGAAAAAAAATAAATTAAAAAACACCAAGAGAGAGTCAGCTTTAATGTCACCTTCCTCATCCACGCTGGGTTACTTGGGATGTAAGAAAGAGTATTCCCATGTTTGTTAACTTAAAAGGCACATAAGCTTTTCATCTTCCGCAGTTGAATATTTGAACTATCACTGCAAGTTAAAATAATATTTCTAATAACAAACCACCAACTTAATGCTTACCTACTTGTGTGATAGTGTTTACAAGGAATCAGGTAGTTTAGAGGGTTTTATCCTTTCAGAGGTGTTCTGCTGGAACATGGGTAGCTGTAAATGTTGCTTAGGTTTTACTGAGACCCTGAAGATCTGCTTACTGGATAAGAATGGAACTGCTATGACTTGCAGAGCCTACACATGGTGTTTTCCTCATTAAAATATTGCTGACATATAAGAGCGAAGATAAATGGATGCCAAGTGGAGCAGATGGATAACATTTATTGCTAAATATCAAAACATATTCCATGACATTGTCTTTTAAAGATAGGTTTGAAAACGTATCTTTCAAATAGTGGGAATTACGCGCATTTCTTATTCCGAAACAACTGATCCTTTACATCAACAGTATTAGCTGAATGACTGTAAACCTAATCACTTTCCTAAGGTCAGATCTTATAAATACAGGCAGCAACAGGTAGCTCTGTTATTTTAATGCAGCTATTTATGATTCTGTAGTTGTGCTTGCGTCATTATAAACTGTAGTTTCAAGGAGCTATAAATTAGCCAGTATATAAGCTTTGCTTTAAATGTTTTTATACAAGGCCTCTGCTAAGGAGCATCTTTTCTCCCAGCAGTTTGTTAAGAGGTGACTTATGTCATAGAAGAAAAAATATGAAACCCTTCTGAAATTGCTGTTCATCGGTTGTTTATGCCATGCATCTTTCTGAACATGGCTCTCGTGCATACATTAGCTGGGGTTCATCTGGAGTACACTTGCAGCCCTTGGAGATATATGTAAGGGTAGCAGAGATGTTGGTGTGATTGTAGTAAATCTTACCGTTCTTCTGCTTCTTACAGAAAAATTAGCGTCTCACCACAAACGCAGGTGAGAGCATAACCATTCTGAGAACAGTGTGTCTCCCTAACTGCAAAGTGGAATTTGTTTAATGATGTGTGGTACAGGACAAAAAGACTTGAATCCCAACCAATTGTTTTGAAAATTACACTATTTCTAGTTAGTGATTAGATATTCTAATTATAAACACTGTGTACTGTTATGTGTGGTGTTTGAGTTTTCTTATTCAATCACCAAAGTAGAGCATTTAGAATGGGATTTTAATCCCTACAAGAGTGCTCCAGTAAGAATTGATATGCCACAGTGGACCAGGGCATCAAAACTACGTTAAAGGTGCTATGAAAAGAAATACATAATGAAAAAAGCCAACCCAAACCAGACTACTTTAATATGTAGCTAATACCTCCATCACAAAGTAGCACACAGTTGGGTGTCACTTGGGGTTTACTGGGGGTGCTTGTCCACCGGCTATGTAGTGCACAAGCTTATGGTAACAGGATTTTACTGTTTGTTTTCTTTTGTTGGAGAGAATTTCAGGTTTAATAAGGGCAGTGTCATGCGACCAAGTGGTGATTTGGTACCTTTAGACAAATAGGTGTGCTTCAGAATCCTTTGGAATATCCCATCCCATCCCATCCCATTTAGCATGTTGGCTGTCCCCTGCATCTGCACAGCAAAGCAGTACTGGGTCAGTTAAGTCTGTGTTCTAGGGTGAGCCACATCAGCATTTCACTGGCATTAACACATATTAGCATGAAGGTTTTAAAACATTCATGTCATATGTAATGTCTTGGTAATAAAATTTCCTTCTGGTGGAATACTGCTGGTATGTTTATTAGTGAAATGCTATTTTCACCTCTGGATATACACACCTGTCAGAATAAGTAATACAGGATATGTAATTAGAAAATGTAACTTTGCAGTGTGCTGAGAGGCAGAGTATCTCGTACTGCTGTGAAATGAAAATATTATAAATATCAAAGAAACAGAATCTAGTTGAACATAAGTGCTGCCTATATTTAAGAAAGTGTGTTCTAAAAAACTCAAGTCAGTGCAATGATGTCTTCTTTAGCAAAGAAGTTCTTGTTTACAGGTGTTTCAATATGCTGATGAAAGGTGTGTTGCACAGAAACCCAACTCCTTACCATAATTCTGTTTGTTGTTCTCCTTTTACCTTGTACTTTCTTGTTTTCAGAACACTACCTTAGACTGTAAATTAACAGCAGCAGGAGCTGGAGATAAAAACTTTGACAAAAGCCCCACCAAAACAAGGCAGCCTCGAAAGGTGGATCTGCGGGCTCGGTACTGGGCATTTCTCTTTGACAATCTCCGGCGTGCAGTTGATGAAATCTATGTCACATGTGAATCAGATCAGAGTGTGGTGGAATGCAAGGTAAGGCTCCAGCTGTTCTTTGCCTATCTGGCTTCTGTCTGGCTTTTTTTATATTTTACCTAAAAGGTAAATGAGGAATTAGAGCTTCAGAAACATGTTACTTTTTCATTTGTATTTTGTGAAGGCTTTTAAGTAGGAAAGCTGAGGGCATATGTACTCGTATTTTAGAGAATGCTTTCATTTTGAGCAGGGACTAATTTTTGAAGTGTATAAAAACTAAAAAGTTGTACATGAAAATATTAGAGCTCAGTTTTTGCTGAAATGAGATTTCGTTTTTTGAGCTCTGATTTTGTGACTTTTCTGACTAAACACTGGTTATTTACTTTGCCTGGTAATGTCCTTTACTGTAGGTGGCACTGTTGCAGTTCAGCCTTTTTCACGTTCATTTGCTTCCTGTTAAGTGGCTTAATTACACACTGCTCCCTTTCTGCAGTGATAGTTATCACTCTTCTCATTCTCCCTTTGTTAAGAAAGTGATTGGTGGTCGAGTGTAAGCAATGTCTGGTTGGTATGTCACTGTAAGACACTTCCCAGTTTCAAATAACCTGGGTTTGTAATAGCTTGTGCATCTGGTTCACATTTTATTGTGATTTTCTAGTAGATCTGTAGAAATACCCTTGTCATTTAATAAAAATCACTCATGCTTTGGAAATGGAATTTATCGCAATCATTAAGAGAAGTCAGAATACATTAGAAAAGAAATGTTAAAGATATGACTTTGTTTTCATATTAAACATGGCTGAAAACTCAACACATTCTGGAAATGATTATCTAATCACTGTAAAAAAATTCATATATCAGTTTAAGTAAACTTTTTTATTATCCTATGCATCTCATTCTCTGCTGTAATCAGACACGGCCAAACTGCCTTTGAGATTAGCGTACAAATACGTTTCATTGGAAGCAGCTTTGAGAACTGAACAGTAGCTCAGAGGCTTCCAAATTGCTGGTTGGCCTAACACAATTTAACATTTTGGTACTGAACTGTCTTCCTGCTCAGGAAACATCTCTCTAGAATTTTTTGGTTTAAGAAAGCCAGCCAGCCTTGCATTGTAATTAGCATTTTAAACTTTTGTGACTGAAAGATCAGAAGCATATTTGTATCATTATCGCATATTTTGGGGGTTAGATATCGTTCAGCATTTTAATTGGGCTACTTGATCTGCTTTTGGAGGGGGGTACTATGTAGCCCAAGTGAAAAGTCTTCATTTTAGCAGACTCTTGACAACGATGTATTTATCTGTGCAGATCAGGTTACTTGTTTGCAAAACACAAGTGAAAAAAACCAAAAATGAGCAAACAGGGCAGTCCAGTGTCAAGTGTTGTGAAACTTCTGCAATGTTCATGTTACTCTTCCCTTTTAAAAGATCTTTTTTCTCAGCACAAAAGTGTGCCTTACCTGAGCAGCTGGAATATGTGTTTGTGCTGTGGTCCTTTGTCTGTGGGATTTTCTTTTACAGGTTACTGTTAAAAGATGATTATTCTTTTGATGAATTACTATCATGTCTGTTAATTAAGATATGAAGTGTAAAACTGTTTAGTCTTGTAAATTATATTTACTACTAATGTCTCTCTTCTGTAAACTCTATTGTTTGTCCTTATTTATGGTGATTTTGACATAGCCCAGTTTCTACCATTTTGACTGCTGGACACAGGGAAATAATAATAAATAAGAAACGAAAATGGTCCCACTGCTAACCTTCCCTTCATTTTTTTTTAAGTGGTATTTTGAAAAATCCTTTCAATTAGGATAAATTGACGTTATCAAAAACTTCCTTAATTTTGACTTTTTAAACTTCTGCCTTGGTCAAGTGGGCATGTGCTGTTCCATGTAAACATTTAAGTTGCATAAAGGTTGTGTTATAAGAAGACTCGTGTAAAAATGAAAATTGACAACTTCTGGCATTTTGAACCTTCTGCTTAACCTGGTATAAAATGTTAGTTCAGGTTTTTTTGGTATTTTGTGCCTTTTGCTCTCCCGTATCCTTACAAGTTGTTATAGTTTTATCGATTGCATTGTCACTGAAGATGTTTGATGCTCCCAAATGAGAAAGGGCTCTGGTGGCTCTTTGTGGTTGAAACTGCAGACAGAAGGGTTGTGGTGAGGATCCAAACAGTGGGAATGTGTGTAAGCAGATCAGTGCTTGTGTATATTTTCTCTCAGCTTTGGGCTCTGCTGAAGTTGGTATCTGCTATTGATTTGGAATTGAGAACTCTCAAATCATGTATGTAGATATATAGATAGGGCTTGGATGCTTTGTATGTAAAGGCATAATGAACATGGTTGAATTATTTCTGAAATAAATGAAGAGTTCTCCAGTCTAAGCATAATCTTACTGTACATAAATTAGTTTGTGTAATAGTGATAAAAGATTAGATATATCCTAGTAGGTTTGGCTGTAACCTTCAACATTTGAAAATGCAAATTGTATGGATATTCTATATATTAGCTAGGTTTCTGTGTGTCTAACATTTATATGAATATTTTACCTACTGTTTTCTAGGTTGGGGTGGCAAGTGTAGGCAGAGCAGAAATAGTAATGCCTTTAAATCTCTTGCTGTATGATAAGAGGAATTAAGAGCAAAAGTTTTGTAGAGGGATGGAGGCAGATTCTGTTGTTAATGCAACAGATGTCTTCAGCTGCTATTCTTCCATGGTGTTTTCAGGTGTCTCAGTAACTGAATTTGTGTTTATATATGTGTGTGTATGTATATATAAAAAAGAAACACTGCACACTTATGTAAATCCTTTATTGATAGAGTTTGAGCAACTGGATTCAACAACTAATGATACAGTAAGTATAGAAGAATATCAAACTACCTTTAATTTAATTTGGGATTTTTTTTTCTTCTAGGATGAGTTGCCAGCTTCAGCTGTTCTTTTCCTTTCAAAAAAGCTGAATTTTATCATGTAAAAATTTTGTTCTATTTTATTTTTACATTGCTGTTTAGCATTACCTAAAGCTTGTACAATCTCTTGTCTTTTCACCTAATGTTAGTTACTGGTGTATTTCTGGAAGGTTTTGGCCAGGGTAGATTCTGTTTTGTTTCTAAAGCTTACAGATGGATTCTTACATCAGTCTGGTTCAGTGAAAACAGTTTAATTTTGCTTGAGATTCTTATTCCCTCTTATGAAATGGAAAATTCAGCAGTGAAGTTCTGTTCTGCTTCTCACAGACAGCACAAGGTGAAGAGGTGGGTAAAGACTTTCACTTAAAAATGAACTTAGACATGTTGCACGATGCTCCTCTGCAAAAGAACCAACTGAATCAACTTAAGTTAAGGCCTTTCAGTTGGGGGATGTCTGTGAGAGAGTTTGAGTTGATTGAGGCTTCCCAGAAGCAGAGAGGAGCCTCTCCGAGGGCTGCTTTTGGGCCTGGCCGTCAATTTCTACTGATTTCACTGTTTCTGTGCAGACTGAGACCCCTGCTCATGCAGTTGATCCATCGCTGGCATTTAGGACAGCCAGTTCCACAGCTGGAGTATGGCAGAAGCGTCCAAGGCTGCAGCTTAGCACTGACTCACAAAAACACACCTTCTAGTTCTGAATTTGGGGATATTTACTTATGGTTTTATGTTCCTAAACATATGGTTTTATGTTCCTAAATAAATAATCTGTGGCTGTATTGTGGCAGTCCATGCTCAGTGAAAATCTCTGTGAGCATTCCCACTGCCTCTTTTTGGACATTTACTTTTTCATTGTTGTCATCTTCCGCAGATGAGTCATCAGAGAAGGACAGGAAAATGGGTTCATGATCAAGCATTCAGTCTTAACAGCTAAAGATGAGGTCTTTCAAAATGGTGATCTATTCTGAAAAGCCAGCATGTCTTAGCTGGCAGTCTGGGTATCCCTGTTCCTGCCATATATATATATATGTTTAAATTTTGTGTGATTAAGTCTTTGCACATGCCACTGCATTAATTCTTACGGAGAAATTTTCCTTTGGTAATGGTTATGGGTCCTTTGGAGTACATCCTTGTCAGGTAGCGGATTGTGGCTGTCATGATGTAGGTGAATTAATGAGGAGCAACTGAGGCCAGATATGGTGAATTTAACACTTGGATCTAGGAGACCATGTGCTTTCTTAAAATATTATTTGCCATGTACTGAAGTTGATATGAGGAGAGTCCTTTGTCTAGAGGAGCTGCTTCCTTTCATCCTTTCCCAAAGCTTTGACAATCATATTGGTTGAACCAACCCCAGAGCTGGCTTTAATTATCTGTAATTCAACTGTATGAAAAGGCTACAAGGAATTTTTTGAAGCAATTTTACTTTGTCAAATTACTGAAACACAGTTAAACTTCAGAACATACATTCAAAAAAAGAAAGAAGGAACTTAAATTGTGTGCTAAAAGCATGCTCCAGTACAAAAAAAAAAAAAAGGAGTTTATTTTGGTAAATACATAAACTAAAATATTCATTACAGATACTGAAACAGGATAAAGTAGGCATGGTTTGTAAAACAGAATCCATATTTCTAGCTTGGCCAATAAGCTAAAGTACAGATGTGGTGACTGAGTTAATTTCTCTGATGGATGTGCTACTGTTTTGGGTTGTAGTAACTTTAAAACCCTACAGTCTTCCATACCTCCCTGTTTGCCGCTTCCTCGTTTGAGGATGGGAGAATAAATGCATGAAACGACATTTCAAAGTGGTTAAGGGATTTCTAAAGTGCACTTCTGTTCTGAAGGATTACAATGGGCCTATCTAGGACCCAAGTCCTGAGTGAGGATTGTTCTCATGTAGCTACTCTTGAAGGTCTTAGTTGATTACAAAGTAATTAATAGGATCACCCAGTTGAAGAGACTAGAAGTCCAACTTTGAGATAAATACGTGGCAACCAGAGTAATGAGTGAAAGCTGGAGAAAAGAAGGAAAGAAAAAAAAAGAGACATGCAGAACTGTTGATGAGAGAATTGACAAGAACAGAGAGGAGAAGGTAACGGGAGCTGTATTGTGACTGGTTTGAGTTTCATATCATGGATTTTCTTTGACAGGTTGTTTTTTAGCAGTATTGCTTTCTTACTTAGTTCGAACGGTCTCTTTAAGAATCGTATGGGATAGGTGTGACCTTGAGAAATAATGAGATAGAAAATTGTTCTGACTGTAGTCCAGCCGCAGTCTGGCCCATAAAGGTTCCTTTTTGTCAGCAGCTTCTCGAGTGGTGCAGGTTTGGCCTGGCTCAGCAGCACGGGGTATCGGAGCTCCCAGCGGTGCCGTAGGTGAGCGGCAGAGCGGGATCAATGCCGGGGGCGCGGAGCCCCGCCGGGATTGTGTGTCAGAGGACAAAGGGATGGCGCCGCCCGGCCTGCTCTGCGCGCCGGCCCCAGAGTCCATTACAAACCAATCGAAGCCGTTGCAGCCAATTGGGGAACTAATTGGTAATTTTAGCTGGACATCTATATGGAGTTATCTGCATGCCTGCAACGGCGCTTTCAGAGCCACTTTTGTTCTGCTCCATCCTGCTTGACAAAATGGCCCTCATAGCTTTAGGGAGAGAGATGTGCATCAGTGAGTATGGGGCCGCTCCAGCTGCTTGTCTTGTTTGTATTCCCTTGTTCATAAAACATGGCTCGGGTTACAGCTGCATGGGTCTGCTCTGATCATTTCTGATAATGTGGAGCTAAACATTCCTTAAAATAGGTTAAGCCATTTATTGCGGTTTTTTTCCTGTGCCAGCTAACTTCAGAAATATAACTCGTATTCACATTAATTCTT
Organism: Corvus kubaryi; assembly: GCF_017639235.1. Lineage (NCBI taxonomy): Eukaryota > Metazoa > Chordata > Aves > Passeriformes > Corvidae > Corvus > Corvus kubaryi. The sequence goes on from NW_024581047.1 coordinate 853,285, forward strand.
TTTTTTTTTTTGTGAGGAGTATGTCAGTGGCTGACTTGAAAAGTAAATGATTCAGAATTAAATTTTGCTTTCTATGCTCTCATTGTTAGTAACAGTCAGCACAACTTAGTATGGGCTAACCTAAATGGACGTGAATTGGATTAGAAAGCTGAAATTTTATTAGTGAAACAAAAAAAGAACTGGCTGAAACACTTGACTTGTTCATTTCTTGTAGCAGACTTTACTTAAGAATTATTTTGGTGCTGTAAACCTTACAACTGCTTTGTAAGAAAGATTTCTGTTAGCTTTTTGGGGGAATATTTCACAGCAAAGAACAACTTTTGCATCAGCAGTAGGATTCTGTTTGATTTCCCTGGTGTCTGACTTTGTGGTGACTTTTCCTTTACAGCAACCAGCATATGCTCTGTATGTGCCATAAAGAGTAGTTAAAAGGACACTTACGCCAAAACTGAAGCTGAATTTCGAAGTTAGGGTTAAACAAAATGAATATCAGTCAGTATGATTTTATAGGAAAGAGCATTTTGCATGCATTAGAGGTCCTTTTTCTATTAAAAGGACAATTAAAGTTGTATGGGACGTGATGTTACAAAAACATGCATTAGTTACCTGGACTGTAGGAGAGTGTTTGTAATATTTTTGCTGTCAAAGGTTTTACTGTTAAAATTTGTAGTTATGCACTTAAGAACCAATACCTTCTCATTTGTAATTGTTCCCAAAATTTCTAAGTATTTTGCTTTGAGCAGAATATTTATCCAATACCGGCAGGGCTGACTTTGGCATAGTAAAGAACTTGTGAAACAGCAACATTTTGTCATTAGTGTTTTTCCTTATACCACAAAACTATGTCTGTACTTTACGTTCTGCATGTGAAGCTCATTTAAGTTTCATAGAATTCAAGCTTCCTTCATGGATTTTTATTATTTTCAGCACATTGTCATGACAGAGTACAGGACACATTTTTCTTGTCTCAGAAAGAGTAGTTATGAAAGCTGCTCTTTCTGACTAACATGAGCTCAAACTCTCTCCCTTAGGCATTAATGTGCTTTGTTGGTGATCAGCTTTGCTGAGGAGGTGCCTTATGTCTGTGTGTGTTTTGTCATGTTCAGTCAATGATTTTTGAGTTTATATGTGGAATACAGGTGATTTCCTACCTTGCTGCATGATAAAGAATTGCTCCTTTCCCTACCAGTAGCAGTAGATAACTGTAGTTTGCTCAGGGAACACAACTGAGAGTTCCATTATATTGTGTTTTGCCCTGCTTTGCAGTGAAAAAATGCTGCCATTATCTGAGTAAAGGCAACTTACTTTGAATTTTTCATTGTTTCTGCTTGTAATCTGACCTTACTATAGGTACTACATCTGTACGTTTGTGCCAGCTGGATATCAGTAGGCCCAGTCAATGCTTTCTTGTAGTTAAGGATATTTTGATCAGAAGCAAGTCTCTTCAGCCACTGCCATTTTGTCTATGACTTTCTTCCTGATGTAGTGTGAAGTTAATTTATATGTCCTTTTGCAACAGTTAATTTTATTTGTTAGAGGCCAAAATGTAGTTCCAGATTCAAACTACTTCATTAAGATTTTGCCTATCCTGAGTAAATGTCCAGCATGCCCACGTCGTTTTTGACAGTATCTGTTTAATCCTACCCAGGTTCTGATGCTGTTGCCTTTGTGTAGTTTTGTATACATTCATATCACAAACAGATTAATTGTGACATTATTAGTCTTTCACAGACCTGTTAGGTTTTATATGGTTTTGCTTACTTGATGATGTATGTCTAGCATATTTTAAAAGATAACTGACCAAAAAAAAGCATAAATAATGAAACAAGTATCCTTATGAGTGTTAAGAATTATTTTCTTGGGAGTGTTGCCATTTCATCCTTACACATTGATGCTCACACAGATCTTGGAAAATGTGCGCCTTTTTTTTTTAGGATAAATGTTTTAATGATTGTTCACATAAAAATCTTAATTATCTGGGCCTTCTTGTTTTCAGGGATTGTGTTGGGTTTATTTTTAATGAGAAAGCTACAGAATAGTAAATGTCCTTCTTTCTTTTCAGTTTCTTTATTGGGGTGGGGGATTGTTTTTTAAGTCGGAAGATTGATGTGATGGTTGCTTTTCAGGAAGTCCTGATGATGCTCGATAACTATGTAAGGGACTTCAAAGCATTGATTGATTGGATACAGCTACAGGAGAAGCTGGAAAAAGCTGATGCTCAAAGCAGGTAATTAGATTTATATTTTTTTTAATCTACAGAGAGAGTAAAGTTCACAGTAAACTTCATTTTCTAGCAGAGATTCAGAAAATAGAACCAATTTTCCTTTTCAACAAAATGGCTGTGAGGACATTTTATGTGCATTGTCACTGTCACTTAGAACTAGAGGATATTTCCAGTCCTACCTTGATCCTTTCCTTTTAAATGGTTGGTGTGATGCTTTGTTCTACACTGGAATTTGAAATAAACATTGTAGTCTTGAGAAGAGGCATTATTTTTGATATGGGTCTGGCTGATAGGGTTTGGAGTTGGTGTAGAAACAATTGCTATGATCAATGATTAAATTCAGCAGGATTCATTAACACTTTGAGTGTTTGTCAGTTCTGGTTTTGTTTTAAGGTGATAGGAAGAGTTATTGTGAATTGTATTTTTAAGCTTTTCTTTCCTGGATTTGCAGACCTACTTCACTGGCCTGGGAAGTAAAGAAAATGTCTCCAGGACGCCATGTGATCCCAAGTCCATCCACAGATAGGATTAGTGTGACATCAAATGCTCGAAGGAGTTTAAATTTTGGGTATGAAACCAGTTAAGAAGTTTATTGAAGCTAAAATAAAGATTCATTTGAAGCAAAGTTCACAAAAGCACTATTTTTCTATAGTAACCAATGTATTGTTTTGCTGTTTAGTAAATCATATAAGCAATTACTTGCATTCATAAAAGAAAAGCCTATGATCTGTAAAGGAAAATCCTATAAAGGACTTACTTTTTCCTTACTTTGTAATATATTTAATTACTGGTCATTAGAAAGACCTGAAGATAAAATACTGTTAGAGTATTTCATGTTATCTGTTTAGTACTCCCTTCTCTCTACAAAACAAAGGTCAAAATGTCTCTAACTAGCATTTTAAAATTGCCAATGTGTGCAATGTGAATGGCCAGCTGAGCATGCAGAAGTAAATACAGGTCAAAAAGAGTGAATGTAAAGTGAGATTATGATGATTCTGATGCGTGCCAAAACTGATACTAGTTAAAATGTAGAGTATGTTATATACTGCAGTAAAGCATCTTTTACTTGTTGAAATGAAGGTATTTGAAAGCAGTTCAACAAAAATGTGCATAAATTTAGAGCAACACTGTCTAGTCCTGTCTCAGTCTGGAGAGCACGAATGTGTCCAGTTGAAATCTTTCTCAGTGTGTGTGCTGTAGTTCCTTCAGGTTTGTTGGGATCTAGGGAACACACTGCCCAGTTTCCTAAGTGGTTACAGTGTCCTCAGCCGAGATGTAATACTGGACTGTTTGGGCAGCACTTCTGAGTATTGAGCTCTCTGAAATTTTGCATGTCAAATATTTCTACAAAAATACTGCAAAGTCTGTTTGGTGTAGGCCCTGTGTAGGGGTATCTATTGATACCTACCTGACAGCATCTGAGGGGTGTCTGCTTAAATGCCTGGTGGTGGGGAGAAAATATGCACAAGCACTCAAGTGAAACATTTGAATCTGGTGGAAATCAATGCGCTTTTATTTTTATTAGAACATAACAGCTCAGCATGATTAGTCTTTTAGCTAAGCCTTATATTTTTTTTGCATGTAATTACATGTTGTATTGCTGCTGGAGCTGTTTTATTTGCAATTACAGGGACATGATGAGCAAATGTGTGTGTTAGAGCAGGGAATAACAAGATGGGTTTTCCATCCTTCACACTTGTAAACTGTTTTCTTCTGTCTTAGTCCACTTGTGTGTCTCAAAGCGAGGCAACGCCAGAGAGCTGCAGTATTTTGTGTATGAGAGAATAGGATAGAAAATAAGGGCTGAGACATACTTGGTACTACGGAAACTTTTGGCAGAATGCTAGGAGTTACTAGGAAATGAATATGGAATAGTAGAGAAGGTAGTGGTGCACCACTGTAGAAATTCATGGTTCATACCTCTAGTCATCTTCATATCTTCCCCAAAGCAGTATAGAAAAAGTAGGAAAAGTAGAGAAACTACAAACAGGAACAATCAGAGGTATCCACCAGCATTGATGCAAAAAGAAAAGAACTTGGAGAAGAGATAACAAGAAGGGTATGATAAAAATAAATAAAATAAATAAATAAAATAAATAAAATCACTTACGTGGAAGATGAATAGGGAAAACTCTGTTCATTATTTTTAATGAAAATGAGTTGGGAGGGCTAAATGATCAAATGCCAGGCTTAAAGTGACAGGAGTATTTTTCAAGACTTAGTATGCAGAATTTATTATTATGTGTTTCTTTGGTTGCCAAAACCATGAATTCCTTAAGAAATTAGTATCATAAAGATTAAATTCATCTTGTTTATTAAAAACAAAGATTTGTTGAGTAAATTACAAGAACTTTCCAGTATAAATTGCTGCAACCTGGAGAGTTTGCCAGAGGAGAAGTAAGTAGTTCTGTACAGCACCATTCTGATAGTCTCTGACAGACTCTGATAAAGCTTTCTAACAAACTGTTCTGTTACTTGATCAGACACTAAAAAGAGCTGTGACTTTCATTTAGGAACTCTGCAGTGACAATTTCTGCAACACGCCTGGCTCCTTCTGGTGTAAGTTGGGCTGATAAGGTAAAAGCCAACCATGGAACTAAAGCTGCCAATCCTGAGCTGGCAACAGCACAAGCCTGTCTGGCACCTCCGGCACAGAAGTCACTGCGGAAAAATGGCAAGTCCCTTTCAGTGGCTTAAGTTATTTTCACAAACTCTGTGGTATAAAGTAAATTCAGAATGTGATGACCTAAGTTCTAAGCAAAATTAAACCTAGTTTTGTGAAATACAATGTTAAAGTATAGAGATAAAAGATTAATGCAGGCATACATTGCAGTAGTTAAGTTTGAGACAGAAGTGTGTTTTCATGCTTTTCATGTGTAGGTAACATTCTGCTGTATTTTCACTAACTAGAATTTGATCTGTTAAAATACCAGTTTATAACATCCCAAGAAGCAAAAGGTCTTTGGTCACAAACTGCCGATCTAACTGGTTGCAAGTTGGGATGGCTTAACAATATAAAGACTAATGCATGCCCGGGAATCTGTGAAGAGCTCAAGATAGTTTTCTATGTCCAGGGAGAACATGCTATTAGAACTGTGCTGAAGTAACAACTGATGTTTTTTCCTTGCAAGACAAGAGTTACCACGTTTGGTTATGAATTGTTTCTCTAAAGATGCTCCTTGGAGAATCCTTGATGCAGTATCTTTTGTTCTAGAAGAGATTGGTTTTGTTGCAGACATAAAAAACTACCATTTGGGTTATAAAATTGGTTTCTTTGGACTGGATCCCTGAGATTATCTTCAGAGATGCTCTTTTTTTTTTCTTTATTTTCTTCATGTGTGGTCCCAGATGACTTTCTGCAAAACCAGCAGGCAGAATGTAGAAATGGATATTCTGAAAGAAAATGAAAAGTGTTGTTGTTTTTTTTTTTCCAATAAGAAAAGTTTCAGGAAGTGCATGTATCAATTTAAGATAGTTGTATGTTCAACCTAGGAGTAGTAGAAGTTATGTAATAGTGACTTGCAGACTTGTGGCATATTATGGAGGTAAAATACCTTGTCCAGGGGTCTTGCAGTGTAACATGAATGAGTTCAGTAGTGGATTCCTCTGCTCAGAGCAGAGCCATCAAACCCATACTCTAAAGATGGTGGTTGGAATGGGATTGATGGCTACTGCTTACATGAGGAAGTAGTTTGCTGTGTACAGTTGCAGTGAGCTGCTTGGAGAGCAGGAGCTGTTTGGCTGAGTTTTCAGCACTATAATTGATGTAATTGAATTGATTAATTGAAGTAATTCCACTTTTAATATATGCCAGTAGTTGAAGTTACTCATAACAGAAGCTTTTTCTTGTGATTATCGCTCATATTAGAGTCACAGGCTCCAAGCTGTTGCTAAAATACCTTTGTTAGGTGTTCTTGTGCATATGGAGAATGTTATTAGCTACACAGGGAATAAAGTGATCTGTATTTCAATATGGATAACATATTTTAAGAGGCTAGGAGGAAAACAAAAGACTTTATCCTTATGTTACTTTCAGAGGCTTTTAGAGGGCTGAAGAAATCAGTGTTGTGCTTTTATTGAATGTTACTTGCAGCTGATGAGCTCCAAAAAGAGAAGCCTCTTAGGTCCTGTAGTACTGGCCTGCAAGTGTTCAGTAATCTTCAAGTCAAATGTACTATGCAATCCAGACTTGAAACATTTAATTTTAAGAAATAACAGTTATTCTTGCTAGGCTTTGTTTATCCTTAAGAATCTCTAATTGCTGACATTGAGCATTGGAGTATTTCAGTGATTCTCTCGTGGCTGAACTGTTACGTTTTTAACAAATCGAGTTCTCTGTAGAAGCATGTTGTCCTTTGTGTGGGAGGTGGAATCGCTTTGTTAAGATCCAGTTATCCTCACTGATGAAAGCACAAGAAAATCTGTGAAGTTTATGTGAAGGGAGCCACAGAGGCCCTTCACATGCATTATTGAAGCAGCTCTGAGGCTCATGTGTCATCTGCTCTGCCCCTTCCCCAGCTAATGCACTCCCAGCTGTTTGGTGCATGTGGGCCTTGGGGAAGGGATTCCCCCTGCCCCCTGTAATGCTCCCTTGCCCACCCAAAGCCCAGCTGGGGCTTACAGCCACAGGATTTCCCCAAACACTTTTTTTCTCCAGTGATTTCCAACAGCATTATCATTAGGCCTCACAATGATTTTGTGATGTGGATGAGTATGATACTGTATCTGTTTCATGGTTGATGCAATTTCCAAATTTAACAAAATAAGCCCTTAGGGAGAGAGAAAATGCATTATTTTTCCATATAGTTCTTTAATCTTTCCTTTCCTGGAATCATAATTAAATGAGGTTAAATCATCTTATCTCATTTCCCTCATTAAACTTACTGTTACCCTCAATATTTTAATGAATTTTTTAAAATTGTCTTTCATGCTTGAGTGTTTTTTACAACATGAAGCGTAGTTTGTTCTTAATATCTGAGCAGTTTCATGAGTCATGAATTCCCTGGTGCCTGTGGTAAAAAGTGAGAGGGGTTATACGAGTTTAGAGTGTGTATTAGAAATGGAAGTAGGTGCTTACAGTTAAAATAATTGTTATTACAGAATTTAAGACACTCTAGAACATATGAACTTCTCAGAAACACTAAATTTTTTTCTGTTGCCATACTTGAAATCTGGTTGATTTTTATTGTTATTACTATTATTATCATTATAATCTTTCCTGTATTAATTGCTCACATCCATAGTTGTGAATAGATGTTCTCTGTAATGCAGCTAAGACTGGAAACTTTGCAGGATGTACAATCCTCTAAAGTAGCTGTTCTGGTTTGGGCTCAGATGGAACTGAAGTTTAGTAAGGTGGGGGTTTGGGCAGGATATTACTGGCAAGTGAATTTTTTTAGAAGGGCCATGCATCTGCTGAGGTAGAACCCCCAGGAGTTTGCACATAGTTGCCTGGATTTCTGTTAGTAGTGTTTCCAGTGAGGCTCCTTGGCCAGTTCTTCCAGATGGAGCAACTTCCCAGGAGCCTGGTGGCTGTGAGGGCCCTGAGATAACAGATGGCTTGTCACTTCCATGTAACACAAGCACAGGCAGGGACAGCCAGGTTCATGTGAAACTAGAGAATGATCAGGGTAGTCAAATGAATTATTCATTTGCAAAGCTCTGGGGGTAATCAAACCCGGCATGTGATACGTAGCCTGTGGAAATGGCTGCTGGGCTATAAGAATTCCAGACTTAGGGAATAAGTGTGGAGGAAGATTGGTGCCTTACTGAGTATTAACTTTGTCTCTCATTAGATGTGATCTAGTGTAATAAATGTATTAGCTTTGCAAGCTCTTAGTTAAAAACATGCCTGGAAATGACTGAATACTAAACTGATTGATGAATTGAAATGAACAAGTATCTTCTGGTGCACTGCTAATTGTCAGATGGCATCACACTGTTAAATTGACTCCAGGTAGTTCAGGAGTCTGAATACATACATGCATTAAAAACTGCCTTGTGTTTAAAGAAGTCACCAAACAATATTCTTTCAAATGCAGATATTTCTGGGCTATTAAAATGCTTGGTTGAGTCTTGGGTAATAAATATGAATCTGACAGTGAAAAAATGCAAATTAAAAATTGAACATGAATGGCTTTTATGAAAAGATTCATTTTTACTTTAGTAAGTGTGATTATGGTTCCGCTATGCTCTGAATAATTTATTCTAATTAAGTCTGTCATTGTAGACTACTAAGCAATATGTCACAAGGCAAAGAATCAACAGGCAAGAATATTCTTTTTTGGTAGAATAAACTTTAGTAGATATTAGTAAAAGGTATTAGTACTATTATTGAGATACATATATATGATTAATATCTCTTATTACCTACAGGTTAGTAAAATTATGTTTAGGTAGTAGATACTACAAAACGGTCTCTTCTGCTCCTTTTGATGTAGCAAAGATGCTTTTATGTAGAAGGTGACTTCAATTTTCAGAACAAATAGAAGTGAAGCGTTTCAATAATTTTGTTTTGCAAATGACAAGCAAAAGGAATTGCAATCCAGAAGTTGCTGCAGTACAGCAGTGGTGGTTCTTTGGTTGATTTTAGCAGCTCTTCTGAACAATCTCTGGTGTCTGTTACTTGCCAGCAAAATTTCTTGGCCAGATTTTGGCCTAAGCCAGATACAGCAAAGTCTTTGTGGTCCCATCAGTTACTAAGGTTGGTGGGATGGGAGCAGCTGTGCTCCTTAAAGGGCCTGAGCAGTCCTTGTCCCACAGGATGCAGAGCCAGATGCTGTGAGCTTTCTGCTGTAAATCTGGTTGTGATTCCTGGGGAATTAAACCCTGTTCCCTGGAGAACCGCTGGAGTTAAGATTGTCTCTGAGAGGGCAATAACATGTTCCCATCACTAGCTCCTGTAGGTAATGATATTTTTTCTAGATGAAGATGAAGAAATGAAAAGAAGGCCAGTGTTGCCTACAGGGTCAGATGGAAAGTCTGTGGCAAAGGAAAAAATGCAATTGGTGTGGTTTTGACTGCCCATCTCTGGTTGGTGGGACTCTGAAATGTGTGCGAATGCACATAAGGGGAAGGAACACAGAAAGGCTTTTTGCGGACTCTGGTACCAGCAGTGATCTGAGGAGATCAGCCATGTTCATTCACAGAGTTTGGAAATTTTATTTACTTTAAAATACACAGCAATTTTTCTAGAGTGAAACAATAAAATACCAATAGTATTACTATTACTCAATTACTAATTACTCAATAGTAAAATACCATATAATCTTTTTGCATCTGTCATTACCATTATTATTAAGGTTTGTGAACAGTTATATAGTTATGTACAAACAGCTGTTGCATGAGCTGCTCAGTGAAGATAAATTCCAGTACAGTCCTGTCAAATTCCCTGGTAACTTAGGATCTACACCAGCTGTTGGGCCAGGCTGCTGTGTTTCATCCTGAGATGTTAAAAGAACCCAATAGTTAAACCAGCAATGTTTGTAAAATGCTGGATGCCAAGGGCAGCAAAGGATGAAAGTGCCATTAGTTCTGGTTTTGGCTGATTTCCAGTTTACTGGTTACTGCTGCTGTTGAACATCAAGTCCACCTAACAACTGTTTAGTCCAGTTCATATGTTAAACCTTAATGTTTGAGCTCAAGCTCTGGTCTTTATGCCTGAGCTACATGACCATCTTTGTTGGTAAAAACTTTAAAAATACCCAGAGAATTAATTTTTTTTACAAGTTGTATTCTAGATTATTACCCTCTGTAAAACAGGCAATTTAGTGTTGGGTTTTTTTGCATCTCTACTCCTCCAGGTAAAAGTAATCTCCTACACCCTTCTCTTCCTTTCATGTGAGCAATCTTAAAAGCAGCTTTTGCCAAAAGTATGTTGGACAGTATATACATAGTTAGTTCTTGAAGTTTTTGCAAGAATTTTTGTTCAGCAAATAGACAGGCCTGAGCTTACCTTTCACACTTGTGAGCTGTACTGTCAGGCTTCAAATAATCACTTACAGTTGTTTCAAGGTACATGGAAAATGATGTGCTGTTATTAATTGCTGGCCACAAAAATGTTACATATGGAGAAGGGGTTCACCTTGTAATCTGGAAATCTGGTCACACATAAGACCTGATGCTTCAGGCAGACAAATGTAGCTTCAAATGGTTTTCACGTATGTACCAATATCAGATATCAGAAATGTCGATTAGAAAGTCATATGTAACAGCTACATAGAAATCAAAGTAAATTGAAGAAAACTGCTTTTCTGTTTTCTCCTTCAGTTTGCAGTCCCATTGTAGCAATGTTTTGCAATTTCCTGGAATCCAGGAGGAGCAATTTTCTAAAAGCTGACACCAATTAGTGTATTTTTGCTATCAGAGTGAAGCAAATAGAAAAAGAAGTAAACAAAACACTGGAAGAATAGTAAGCCACATTTCTGCTTTCCATGCTAAGTTGTGCAATTATGTCTGTACTTTCACAAAAGGCCTCTAACGTTACTGTTGCTGCAAAGAAGAGCAGGTGTGGTTGCTTTGTTGTGCTTTACTGTCTCATGAAATAGCAAGGAAAAAGGATGGCAAGCTTAAGTACATGTTGCCATTTCCCACACCTTTTTGTGTCTGAGTAGCTTCACTCTTTGCAGTAACAGAACATGTCCCATGAATAGAGTTGTCCAGTGTCTGTAATACCAAAAGCATTCCTTGAAGTAAAAAGCTTTGCTAAAGAATATTTCATTGATTTTTTTGGTATTGATTTTTAAAGAGAACATTTTTCTCCCACAACTTGTGTAATACTATAATAAAATAGTTGTGCCTAATGCTTCTATTTATAAGTCTTCCTTTCTGAGAATGGGGTTGTTTTTTCATGTAGATCGAAAGGATGCAGAAGGCTGGGAAACAGTTCAGCGTGGAAGGCCCGTTCGATCTCGATCCACACCTTTGGCAGCAAAAGCTCCTGTAGCTGCAGAATCAGTGAAGTCCAGAGGTGACAGTGACAAAGAAAATGTAATTTCACCACCAGCAGAAAACAAGCATGGGAGTTCAGTCACTGACAGTGCTGCATCCGAAAGCACAGAGCTGGTACACAAGGATCCTTTACATCAGTCTGAGGGTCCTCTAACTGAAAGGACTCAGGTCAGTACATAATTTGGAACCGTTTTCTAACCTTAAATCTTGCAACTTGTTCTTCAGAGCATTTTCTAAGGGTGATGTTGTCTAGAGGTTTATGAAATAACCAGATTGTAAAAGGCTTTTTAAATAATGGTTATTTCAGTTCCATTTATGGAAATGCATTAAGATGTTGGCACAAATTGGCTAATTAAAATGATGATGCCGTGAACAGCTTTTCCATGTTTTCCAAAAAGTCAGCAGTCAGCACATCTCATACATACATTTCAGGTAGAAAGATCCAACTTTTGCAAGGTTATGAGCACCTGAAATAAGTGAAGTTATTTGCATCACTCTGTTATTGCCAGATATTTCCTTAAAAACTGACTCTGACTTTAAAAATCAGTATGTTCCATTTTGTTAATTTTGCAAATGCCTCTTGTTAGTTCACAGCCTCAGAAGCCAATGGGAGCACTGGCACAGCACTGAAAGGGGATTCCTTAGAACCAGCTCCTGAGATGCCTCCAGTTCTCACCAGTACTGACTGCAGTTCAAAAACTCTGCAGATGAATGAAGCCTCCTCCTCCCAGAGCACTGACACTACAGACTGGCATCAAACAGAAAAAGCTAAATCTGAAACTGAAATGGATCCCTCAGATATTTCAAATGTGAGTGCTGCCAGATTGGTAAGAAATCTCATAAGATTTATGAGTGAATAATAAATCTAAGCCTTAATTTTCTCGGTCTGTGTTGCACAGTGCTTACTGTTAGCCTTATGTAAAAACTGTAAAAAAAATGTATGAGGTACTTACTGTAGGAAAAATAATGTTGCATAGATACTTTTCATGATAGAATTTAATTCCAGTAAAGTTTCTGAATTTAAAGTAGAAAGATATAAATCTGTTATTTGAAATAAAGACATCTGTGCTCTCATTACTTCTTTTAATAATGTCTGTGCTAATTTTTCATTTCCTTCCACTGTCAGTCATTTTAACTCACACTCTCATTAAAGTCTTACTTCAGTTTTGCTCATCATTCAAACTGGAAACACATGAGATATCAAAATTCTCTTAGAAACAAAGTCAGACCTCTGCTTTTTGAGACTCACTGAGCTGCTCTGCTGGGTCTTCCTTTACAGCCAGTTTGGAGGAATGCCATTCTTAAAGCAAAAAACATGAAGTCAGTATTCTGTTTTTATCTGGCTTCCCGAAAAGAGTGTCCTTTCCTGTCTGGAGAATTCTGCAGGTCTCAGGGTGTGTCTGCTTCACTGGGGTTCTCTTGAGTGGCAAGCTGCAGTAATGTTACATAAAATCCAGGTTATATTTTCAGGTGGTTTGTTTTGGTTTTGTTTTATCAGAAACTAGATTAAAATTCTGATTTGCAGAAGTTTTCCTGTGAATCACTTTCCCTTTTAACTTTTGCAAACTGGAGTTTTTCCAGATAATTTCCAAGCCAAGTACCTGTTTGCTTTTAGAGCAGATTTCTAGCATCTCATCCACTAACATTGTTTCAGACTGTTATTAACAGTTCAGGATGCTGCCAGATTGGTGGGATCTGTGTCTCTTGGAAGCATTTTACTACTCCAGATCAGACAGCTTTAAATACCAATTTGTGTATTGTGGCGCATTGTTCGGTAGCTGGAGTGGAAGTCAACTGGTTAATGCTGCACACTAGAGAAGGAAAAGAAAATCAACATATTCAGGCTTACATTTTTACCCCACTCTCTTGTCATTCATGTTGAAAGACAAGTATGGCCTGAGATTCCATTGTATTAACTATGGTGAAGTTTCCAGACACAGTTCATGCAGATAATTTCAATCTTTAAATGATACTTTGGAGCATGATTCCTTTTGTAGAGGTAACAGCACGCATGCACTCATGTCTCAGAGTATGCCTTGCTGAGTCCCTAAGGAGTAAGTATTTAAAACAGTAATTGCAGTCTTTGTGCTTTTAATGACAGTGTTTGTATAATAAGTTTTTGAATTATGTGAATAATTAATTTCATACATGTTTCATGTAGTTATTAAATGAGTTAATAGTTGCTAACACTTTTAGTGGGGTTTATATTTTCAGCTACCTTCACAAAATATATCAGTAAAAAAACTGCAAGTAAAGAGAAGTTGAATAAAATACTGTATAATTCATGTTAACTATGTGGAATCCTCTGTTCCATGCCTGCTACTGATTTTGGGTTTTTTTCTGGTGTCATGTTTCCTACAGTCCATGGCAGAAGTCCTTGCTAAGAAAGAAGAGTTAGCAGATCGCCTGGAGAAGGCAAATGAAGAAGCCATTGCCAGTGCTATTGCAGAGGAGGAGCAGTTAACCAGAGAGATTGAGGCAGAGGAAAACAATGACATTAATATTGAGACTGACAATGACAGTGACTTCTCTGTGAGTGTCCAGTTCATTTTACTGTACCCAAATTCAAGCTTTGTTGTCAGTGGAGTATGAATACAGAATTTGTTAGTGTTTGTTTTGGCATTACCATAACCCATTTTAACACATGAAATAGCATCATGTAATAATTATACCATACTGAGGTATATTTAGTCTTACTAAACTCAGGTACTTACTAAACTGAGTGGTACAGAGTCCTCTGATCATGGAGTCATTGTCCTGGTGCCTATTTCTGGGAGCAAAATAGGGCAAGCTGGGGCTTGTTAGGTTCATTGTAACCATGGAAGAGTAGTGAAGCAAAAGCGTTCATTTTTACTGTCAGAGCGGGAGCAGCATTTGTCTTTGGGGTGGTGAGTTCTGTTTGGAAGCATTGCTGAATATTGCTGAGTGGGCGCTGTTTAGTGTGTGTGCACACCTGTGAGTTAAGGTTTATGTTTTTACTGTCTGGTTAATTTTAAATTTCAGGCTAATATGGGCAATGGAAGCATATCCTTCTGTGGTTTGTCTATGGACTGGAATGATGTTTTGGCAGATTATGAAGGTAAATTTTCATCTTACTATGCTTGCATGGAAATGACAGCAAAAATTTAGAAAAATGTCCATTATGCTCATGGCCAGTTAAGGTTTCAGAAGTTTCCCCAACACATTCCAAGTTACATTATTTTCTATGTTGTTTCCTGAGGAAGGATGGATCTTGTGTTCAAACTAACTCTGTGTCTCTTTGTTCTTCAGCTCTCTTCCGCATCTCTGTGTTAGAATTTTACATTTTTTAAATCCAGTTTTATATTAACATCTGGATAAAAGTGTAATAAAATCATTAAGCATTAAAAAAGGAAAGGTATTAAAGATGCTTCAGTCTGTGTTTGCACCTAGGCCCAAGGAAACCCGTCTGAGAGACAACTAGAGAAACTAATCCTTATTATTTGTGTTTCTTGTAGAAAAGCGTGTTTAAATTATCCACACCTTTGTTTTTATCTGTACAGCTCGTGAGTCCTGGCGCCAGAGCAACTCCTGGGGAGACAGAGTGGAGGAAGAGCCTGCACGTCCCCCTGGCCACGGGATCCACATGCACGAGAAACTCTCGTCACCCTCACGCAAAAGGTGCTGGAGTTGTTGCCTGCCTGGATTAGCCAGGGAAAACAAGCAACCGAACTCATGGCTGCTTGAAACTGTTCATAAATCTACTCTGTTTTAGGCTGTGGGTAGAAAGTGCTACAGAAATCTCTCTGTACTTTTTCATGAGTAGGCTTGTGCTACATTGTCCACTAAATAAAGAAGTCTAGAAGAACAGTATTCACATTTACAGGAAATAATTGCCCTCCAGTGGCCTATTTGTTTTCTCTTACTGAAATGGCATAGAAATGTTTGCTACACTGGCAGTTGATATTGTCTAACTTGCTTTTGCTCTACTTTGGTTTTTATTGAAAGAACAATAGCAGAGTCCAAAAAGAAGCATGAGGAGAAACAAATGAAAGCTCAACAGCTGAGAGAAAAGTTACGTGAAGAAAAGACACTGAAGCTTCAGAAATTAATGGAGAGGGTAAGCTTTATGTGATATAAGGGCCTGTACTGCTGCCTTTCAGAAAAGGATTTTTTTCCACATAGTAGACATATTAGAGATTGAAACTAGTGGTGAAATGAAGTTTTCATCTACGTAGTTTTCACAGCTGACTTGTGCATCACAGCAATTAAAGCATTATTTCAAATCATGAACTTCTTTGAGTGGTTATAGTGGAAAATCTCAGATTCAGGGAAGGCATGACGAGACTAGAAATGTGTTGCATGTATCCAACAGAAATGGTAAAACTCACCAAACTGAAGCAGTATACTTTGGGTTAAACTTAAGGCAGGCTTTGTGTAGGGTATGAAAGTATTTTGTTACTGTGAAGAAAGCTTCAAGTATTAGAAAATCCTGAGGAAAATTCAGGCCCTGTTGTCAGATACCATTGTCAGTAATGAATTGGCTCATTCTGTATAGGAGAAAGATGTAAGGAAATGGAAAGAAGAATTGTTAGATCAAAGGCGCAGGATGATGGAGGAGAAGTTACTCCATGCAGAATTCAAACGTGAAGTGCAGCTGCAAGCAATTGTGAAAAAAGCACAAGAGGAAGAAGCTAAGGTAAGTGACTTTGTTTTCAAGAGGAACTATTTAACAGCTATGCCTTTATATATGTGGCACCTTAGAGTGTTCCTGAGCAGTTTGTGAAGGACAGTGCGGGTTAGGTACGAACACATGTGAGCCATGAAGCAGATAAATGCTGATGTCTAAATGGTGCTGGTTTTTTCTAATATGACTTAAAATTAATTAGCTGTTACTAGATGTCATGGTGGGTTGGTGTGGAGGAAAAGATGGGTTGAAATAAAGAGCTGATAGTTATCTTGCTGCTTTTGTTCCTTACTGAGTGTGGCAGCACTTTTGATGATACCTAGTCCTCCTGGAAGGACTAGAAGATCTAATGATCAGTTCTCTGCTTTCCAGCATGTAGAAAGAGAAGTGGGGGGAGCTCATATTTCTTCTCTTTTGTTAAAAAACCATTCTAGATCCAGCATTCTGTGTCCTTAAACAGTAGTTGTGTTGCTGTGTTTTGTACCACTAATGTTGTTGAGCAGCTGGGAATAGACAGAGACCTGCAGTTAGCATGTGGCAGTTGTTCTAAATTAAGTATGTTTAGTGCTCTTTTGACTTAACACGTAATTCCATAAGGCAATCACTAGATGGATGCTTTTTGGTTTGCCTCTTTCATACTACTTAGATAAAACTTTTAATGGTTTAACCCCAGCCAGCAACTAAGCACCACACAACCACATGCTTATTCTGCCTCCTATCCCATGGGATGGGGGGAGAGAATCAGAGGTGTAAAGGTGAGAAATCTCATGGGTTGATACAGAAACAGTTTAATAACTGGAAGGGAAAAAATCAGTTCTAAGAAAAAGAAAAATAACAAAGAGAGATAAATAATAAAGAAAGACAAGTGATGCAAAAGGAAACAATTGGCAGTCCCTGAGCAGTGGCCCCACACCAACCTCCCCCCAGTTTTGTTGCTGCACATGATGTCCTGTGGTCTCGAATATCCCTTTGGTCCCGTTGCCTTGATGCTGTGCAAGCCCTGCTCAAGAGTAACTAAAACATCCCTGTGTTATCAGCACTGTTGCCAGCACAAATCCAAAACATAGTCCCATACTAGCTACTACAGAGAGAGTTAACTCTATCCCAGCCAAAACCAGCATAACATAAATGAAGTATTTTATTTTAAAGACTGTTTTTCCCAAGTAAAGATACATGGATCTCCTTGAAACTGTTTCATTATATGATGAGCATGTATCCCAGCTGTGATTGATGCAGTTGTTCATTTGTGTTACTCAAGATAAGCACAACAAAACTGATTTTGCTTTTTTACTTAGTTGCTGTCTCTCTCGGATTAAAATGGTTTCTAGACTACCTAATTCAGTCTACCATACATTGATTACTATTCCATTACACCAATGTGACTTCTGTAATTATATTAGCTAAATCACACTTGCCATAGTTCCCCGGATAAGCAAATGTTTCAAATACTGTGTGTGTTTAAGTGTGTAGGATCTGCTGCCTCATGAGGTTCTTGTGTTCTGGAAATCAAGGTTAATTGGGCCAGAAGGCTTTAGAGAAATAGCTGATGGGTAGGATAGCTGCAGACCATGGTAACTGTTGCTGCCCAGTTGGTTATCTAAATTCCCAGTGCTTGCTTGTTTACTGACCTGTAAAATCCGTTCTGTAAATGGATTCTAGTCAGTAAACAAAGTTACAAACATTATCCTACCACCCTTTTTCATGATCTGTTTTTTTCGGTCTGTATATGTTCCCTTTACCTGTTTTTTTTAGCGTGCACATTTAAGTTCTTTTAAGCTAACCTTTTCTTATTATTTTTTGTTCTTATGTATTGCACTGTCCTGTGATTGAAAAAGATAATACATGTTCATGAAATAGGCTATATGGATAAGAAATATTAGACCATGAGCCTGGTTTTTTTTCTTATTCATACTATCTATACTTCCACTTTTTTGATCAGTAATACACATATATTTAAATTTGGCTCAAAAGACCTGTTGGATTCTACTAATGCTTGTGTATTTTACTGATTTATTCATCTGGGTTTTAACATTACACATTTTGTGATTGAGAGAGACTGATGAAATCTTGATGCTGAGAGAATTTAAAGATTTTTCTGTATTTTACCCAAATTTCTTGTTTCTCTGATACAATTCAAATTCTCTTTTTATATTCCATGGCCTGTCTTGTCTAAAACAAACAACACAAAATGATTACAAAACCTAAAGACTTATTCTAAAGTTGGTAGTTTTCCAATCCATTCTGGAGAAATGTCCCACCAGTTTAATTATCAAGTGGATAGTTAACAAATGGATGGAATTCCCTAAGACGAAACCTATTTCAACTTCACAGGTCTTTTCTTAGGCTTTCTGATTGTTTGCAGGTAAATGAAATTGCTTTTATAAACACCTTGGAAGCTCAGAACAAACGCCATGATGTGTTGAACAAACTCAAGGAATACGAACAGCGCTTAAATGAGTTACAAGAAGAGCGTCAGCGAAGGCAAGAGGAGAAACAAGCGCGGGATGAGGCAGTTCAGGTACGATGTGGCTGTAGCTGCAGGGGCACAATGAGATACAGCTTTGTGTTTCATTTTGGCTCCGCAGATGTTAACAGAGAGTTTCCCTTAATTCCTTTTTATTTCATGCCTAAAAGAGCAGTGAGAATTTGCTTTTCCCTGGCTAGGAGCGCAAGAGAGCCCTGGAAGCAGAGCGGCAGGCCCGGGTGGAGGAGCTGCTGATGAAGAGGAAGGAACAGGAAGCACGGATTGAACAGCAGAGGCAAGAGAAGGAAAAAGCACGAGAAGATGCAGCAAGGGAGAGAGCCAGGTAACTTTGCAATCGTTTCTTTGGTTCCCTTCACCATTATCCTCCCCAGTAAACTGCACCTTCTCTATAACAGCAGTACCTTCCTGGCTTGTCAGGCTTAGGATTTTAAGAAGTAGCATTTTTAAGGATTCTTGATGAATGGCTTGAAAGAAGAAATCAAGTGAGTCATCATAAATTCTGTAATAGGTTTTTGTATTCCTTACATACATGCACAGTATAAGTTGCAAGGCTGTATTTTATTATATTCATCTTAGTTTTATTGCTGACAAGACCTTCTAATAATTTGCCTTTTTCATATTTCATCTTAGTTTTCAAAGGCAACAAGATCAATGTACCCATGGTTCCCCGTTTCCTCCACTCTCCTGAAACTTTTGGACTTAGTGGCATCAATTTGATTTCACATTGTTGTAGACACCAAAGATTACATTTGTGAAGCACAAAGCCAGGAAATCAGGCTTCATTAATTCTGCTGCCTGTGAGCTACTTGGTTTATAGTTTCACCCATAATTGAAACTTCACAAAGGAGACTTCACATGGACTTTTCTCGCTGTTCCTTTTGAGCCAAACATGAGGTGCAGAGCGAATGAATGTTGGTGTATGAGAGAGGTTAACTTTCAAGTCTGATGCAGTCTGATACATTCTGCTTTTTTGATTTACCAAATTCTGTTTGTATTCACATACTATTTCTCCCTCTTTTCCTACAGTTCCCCTGCCATAAGCATTCCTTAAAACCTTGCTAAAAGTTAGGGGTTTTTCTGTGCTGGGTGTACACTAATGATTCTTGTTACATTTTTATTGTAGTGGCTTGTTTGCTTCAAAACTGTCATGAAGAGGATTTTTTTTTCCCCAAGTAAAATACTCAGAAATGTATTGATCACCTTTCATCTTCTGAAGTCATGAGTGACATCATAAAGAGTTTCAGTTTTCCTTTAGATGTATAATGAATTCTGGGTAGGATCTGTAGCCTTTCCTGGGGCTTCATGGACCCTTCCTCAGTGTTTTGAGCCAAAATCACAGTGAGATGGAGTGAGTTGGAAGAGATCCTTCAGTATCTTATTCTCATTTGCAAATATTCGAGGAAGATTAGGACTAATGGAGAATTTGGTTATGCTGTTTTGGGAAGATAGACCCTGCCTGTGTAAGGCTTCTACATCTTTCTGAATTTGAGGAAACCCTCAAAGTAAGCAAATGGCCAATAATAGTCCCACTGTCCCTATCTTTGTCTTCTAAGGCCTTCTACAGTTAGATCTTGTCAAAAATCTCCAAGCATATAGTTCCTTGCTCTTTTATTTTAATCAGTGTCATTAAATCATTTATTTTAATCAGTGTCATCAGTTAAACTGCCGCATCCCTTTGTTGCACCCCATTCATTTCCTTATGACATGTGAGAAGCAGCGGTTTTCATTTGCCTTCTGTTGGTATTGTGTCAGCAAATCTCCTCTGTATTTGTTGCTATAATGCTCAGTTTTCAAACCCTTTGTACTTGATATTGCAGTACCGTGCTTGCACTTGTTTTTCTTTGCCAGATGTTGATTACACAAGAGAGATTTTTTCTTTTTTTCTTTTTTTCTTTTTTTTTTTATGATTTTAGGAAAGTGTAGGAAAGAATGTGTGGTGCCTTACAACCCGGTGATTCTGTTATGTCAGAGTCATTACATCTCCCTAATAACAGTTCTGAGGTTTCTCTAGCATAGCAGAGTGAAGGGAGGACTCGGTGTCCTGGTTTTGAAGCTCAGGGAGGGATGAGCTTGAGAGGAAGCTGGCTGTCCTGGCCTTCTGTCCTGGATTGCAGTGTGTTCTGGAGGAACCCTGGGGCATCGTTCGGTGTTTTGTTGGGTTTTTTCCTGCTGCTAGGATTTGGCTTGTGTCCTGAAGATTTAGTACTTGCTGGAATGAGTAATTCTTGCAGTATCTGCTTAAAGTTTCTTCAGTATAAGCTTTACCATTTGCATCTGTTGGTGATTAAAGCTTCTGTATGAATGCAATAGTGTACTTAAAACTGACTTTAAAAGCCCCTCTGCCCTTATGGTACATTAACTTGTTTCCAGTAAAGTTTTAGTTGTATTCAAAGTATTTTATATTCCAGAGAGTTGAAATCCATAATACAGAAGATTTTGTTCTTGTCAGTAGAAATCATGAAACTGTATAGTAAAGTACCCTAACCATGTAAAAAGAGTGCTTTTCAGAAGGGCTTGCACAGGAGTAATGTTGATGCTCTGTAAATGGAAACTTGAGAATTTTGTTTCAAAGACTATTAGCCCAAAGTATGAAATGGTAATAAGCTGTTATAGTTTGTAGCTTTAAACAAATACATAAAAATGCAGAATGAAAGAAATAGCTAAAATGAGCTTGTAGTTCAGTTTTCCTTTCTGTACCTCAGGGGAGATAACACATAAACTACCTGATGCTTCTCATCCGTAGTCTCTTCCTCACCCCTCTCACACACAGTGGTTGAAGAGTTCACTTTTTCTTTCTGAAAGAACAACTGTTTAGTGTTTATCATTTGATTTACTTCCTCCCCTGTCTTCTTTCCTATCTGCTTTTATATTTTCTGTTAACATTCTGTTAACATTTAAAAATGTTACTTTATCTGAGCCTTCTACGTTTATGGAACTGATTTTGGTTTTTTCTATCAGATGTCTGTTTTAAAAAAATCCCAGACAAACAGGGTTTTTCACCCAGACATGACAAAATCCACTGCAGTTTGGGTAATAGTCCTTACGTTAGGCTCTCTAGTTTTGTTGCTCAGGCTCCTTTAATTTTAGAATGCTTTTTGAAAAGATGGCTGATGGCTTTGATTGACTCCTTCATAGCTCAGTTTTACCCAGAGCCTTCATTATGTCTTTGGCCCTTTAGAGCTGCCAGGCTTCTCTCCCATCACATTGTACAAATTTTTTTGTATAAACAGCATGAGTAGCTGACTCTTTCTCTTTAGGATTTAATTGATCCATTGGCTTACTGATCACTAGGAAGTTGTTCTTGATGAAACTCTTACTTAAGAGTTTCATCCTACTCTAACCTAAGCAGATTTCCACTTAATGGTTATAGTTACAAGTAAAGTTACACCCCTTTTTCTTTTCTCAGACAGAAAAATAATCTAAATCTCTTCACCAGGGTGATGCTGTTGTTGGTCAAAGTTTTATCTGGAAGTTTCTGTGTTTAAATTTGTACTGATGAACATTTTATGAAACACTGCCCTCAGTGCCATAAAGGTTTTTTTCCATTTGTCATTCTACTCCTTCCCATTGGTTCACTGCCTGCAGCCCTTGGCTGAAGAATGCAAATGGTGACAGAATTTCACATTCATCACTCTTTTGTAGCATCTCCTTGGCTATCATTGCTCTGATTGGGACTGAGGTGTGATTCAGGTTCTGCTACAAAGGTTCAAGAGTCTGTCTGTATTAGTCATTCAAATGAAAACATTGGCGTTCTCTGTTAACTAAGTTGCTTTTTGTTGTTTTTCTTTTTACTGAACCATTTTCAACTTCATTTTTGGGTTTTCTTGTTCTCCGTTCCAAACATGAATGTGCCAGTATTATTCATGCTTTACATTGATACAAATTCTCACTATACTGATTATCTTTTGGTTAGAGATCGAGAAGAGAGGTTGGCAGCTCTTACTGCAGCTCAGCAAGAAGCCATGGAAGAACTGCAGAAGAAGATTCAGCTGAAGGTATAAAAGGATACATTAGCTGAAAAATATGTTAATATTTCTTTGCGCAGTTTAATTCCATTTGCTGTAATTCAGTGTGTGTTTTCTTCGTTGCTTTATTTTCCATTCAGCATGATGAAAGTATTAGAAGGCACATGGAACAAATTGAACAGAGAAAAGAGAAAGCAGCTGAACTAAGTAGTGGAAGACATGCTAATACTGACTATGCACCAAAGCTTACACCCTATGAGCGAAAGAAACAGTGCTCATTATGCAATGTAATGGTAAGTTGGGTAGAGGGGATACTGCTGGAATTGCAAGACCAACCCAAGCCATGAAGCTACAAGTTCTGCTTCACTCACTTGCACTTTTACTGTATTCCTGCTCTGCTTTTGTAAAGAGTGCACCTTATTCTTCAGGTGGGTTAGGGAAGATTTGAAAGAAGTGTAGAGTTGTGGGTACAATGGAGACTGTGGGCAGTGCTCAGTTCTTGGCTGTCTCTGCAAAGAGAAGCAAGAATTCAGGAGCATCAGATGGAAGAAGGTGTTTAAAAGATAGGTTTATAGCAAAGTAAAGAATATGATCCTTTACATAGCAGGCAGCTGAGCTGGGAACACCTTTTCGTAAGATGCTGTGGTTATTTGAATTCACTGTGAGTTCAGGGGTTGATTGGTTAAGTTTCGTTGGATTGAAACTCACAGAGAAACCACATCAAGCTCAAGAAGTTCTCGAATTGAGTTTGGTTGGATGCTTAAAAGTGTTGGAAAGGAAAAGGAGTGTTCTCTTTGTCTCCTCTTTTCCTTTGGTGTCTTATTCTTTGGTTGCTGTTGGAATCCAAGTACATTGCTTGGCGGCATCCTAGCCTCAGCAGGGTCTCTCTGCTTGTGCCTGCCCTCCCGTGTCCCAAGAATGGCTGGGGAGAGAAGCCACAGAGTCACTGAGCCAGAGCTGGGAGATCTGCTCTTGTTGATAACTGCTTTCACTGCTTTGCAAAGACTGTGCATTATTGGAGCCTTATATGCCACTAAGCATTATTTCTCTTTAATTGCTGCATTAAGCAAGATTGCAGGGGATCACCTCAGGCGGTGCTGGAACAGAAGCTCAGGCTCAGCAGACTGGAGTCTTTGTATACTCGCTGACCTTGCATTTCAGAATGAAACTCCAGTATATGAAATTAGACTGAAGTGAAGATGAGAGGAAAGCCCAACATACTTTTTAATCTATTATTACACTGCTGGCTAGAAAATCATTCTGTAATTTACTGTTAAGTCCTGCATAAAAGATGTTTATGTAAATTAGATAGAGGAATAAAGTACTGTGCTTGAATTTCTGAACATACTCCTGACAAACTGGCATATTTTGTATTACATGTAAAATACTGTTGTTTATACATTACGAAATTTGCAAAGAAAAAATAACTATTAAGTCATTGTCATTACAGATCTCATCAGAAGTGTATCTTTTTAGCCACATTAAAGGGAAAAAACACCAACAAGCTGTGAGAGAAAACAGTAGTATACAAGGACGAGAGCTTTCAGATGAAGAAGTGGTAAGTTTTGTACTATTTTTCTGTATTCTAGTTTTAAATACCATTTAGCTGAGTAGCCCATGAAAGTCTTAAAAATTCTTATAAAGGAGTTGAACAAGACTGTTTCTGTTAGCATGGGAGTCGTAGCAGACTGCCAAAGAAAAGGAATGAAAGAAACAGTCCATTCACATTCTGCAGGCAATTGCCATTGGAAGTAGATTCTTTTTAAAATGTGACTAGTTATTTTTCTATTAACCAAAGGCATTTTTCATGTCACTACATTTATCTTTTTATCCTAAAAATCTTATACATTGCAAGTATCAGCATCCTGCTTTTTTCCTTTGTTCCTCCTTGTTGCTTGAAATACCTTAGTCATTTTTTAGGTGAGCAGATGTGCTATCCTATGCATCAAAGTCCATAATGCTGAAAACTGTAGTGCTAAATTACTTCAAAATGTAAGGTTGGAAACGTTTTGTAAACATTAAAATCGCTAAGAAGAAGAATAGTTTTTCAGTAGCTTCTGTAGAAGAGTTGGCGTTTAGGGTGATTTTTAGGGAGCACTGAGGACATTTTGTACTATATCAAGAGACCACTGCTTTGTAGAAAAGACATCTGTATAGTAGTCTCATTTAATTTTTTGTTGCCGCTGCTGGAATTCAGCTACAGTATTAAGTCAAGGCCTTTTCTATGAGAATTTGAGTTCTGCACATCCAAAAAAATTTGTGAATGCCCCTGTATTATTATAATATCTGTCAAGTGTTAGGAGGAAATAGTGTGCAAGCCAGTTCTTCAGCACTGATTCAGATTGAACTTAATTGTGTTTGGAAATCTGTTTCCAGCCGAGCTGATTCAGATGACACTGTCCAGTAGTTCTGACTTTTTCACTTTTCTTCATAGTTCTTGTTACTATTTTTATTTACTGAAACATTCTATTTATTTTCAGCTTTCTACATCTGGCTGTAACATGTTCTCCTTTTTAAAAAGCTTTGGAGAGTTAGGTCTCTGAAATAGTGAAATTCACAGAGGGTGGTTATCACTGAAAAAGCAGAAAAAGATAATTGGAAAGGCACAGTCATCTGGAGGAATAAATGTTTGTGGAGTTGCACTTTCCTGCCCTTTCCCAACTGTAATGAAAGTACATAAACTGGTTTTTCAGTTTCTTTTTTCCCCTTGGACAGTGATTAGTGGGAGTTGTGTGGTTTTGGATTTCGATTTTAGATGCCAGGCTTACCTAAGTGGATATATGTGAGAAAGCTCCATACTGCACGTGTTTGCCTGGAAATACCAGCTGTGAGATTTCCCAGAATCTTTCCTGTTGTGGGCCGTCTCAGGTATTGACATTTTCTTGGATCTCTCAGGCCTTTACTGGTATCTGTCTGGCCACTGGTGACTGAACTGTGGTTCTTGCTGGGCAGCTGGCTCAGATGAATCTGGAGGAAAACAATGAACTGGATATTCTTTTGACCGGGCATTGCACGCTCTTCACATCTAATTTGATAGCTGAACAATTCCAGTGTCTGGAAAAAGGGATCAGGTGCCAACAGCTGCATTTGCACCCAGCTTGTGAGAGAGAAGTTCCACTAGAGGGCGCAGAGATCCTGATTTTTGTGCTTAAATCCAGGGTTTCTCAGCAAAGCGTTTTGTTGTGAACTTAAGACCTAGATGAAGGTTAAATGTATGCATGCTTAGTGCAGGAGAGAAAGGAAAGAACAGTTTTAACTGAATGAACAGCTTGAAAATTACTATAGCAGATTTGAATATCCTTAATCTAGAAGGTGCGTAGTATTTGGCATACTGGCAATGTATGGATACTTCCATTGTTAGGTATTTTATATATTATTTATGGCTATATTTCAATTAGCCCAAGTATAAAATTCTGAACTATATTATCGTAACCTGAAATTTCCTGGGTCTGAGGCCCTCTCTGCTTTTTATTACTTACTATTTTTTTTCAAAGAGCAGTAGTAAGACACTCATTGTAGACCTGGCCAGTGTAAAATAGCAAAGCAGTTTTATTTATCAGAGCAATCTGCTTTGTGTATCTCTTTATTCAGCATGCATAGTTAATGCTGTCCTCACAACTAAAGCATTCAGTAACTTCTCAAGTTTTGAAATACTTGAGAAAAAAATTCCAAAGTATTATATAGAAGTGAACCCATATTCCAGGGAAGCTTTATAATAGTCATAGTTACTTATTTATCACTGTTTTCAATTTTCCCGTCAGTGAAGGTAACTCTAGCGAGAAAACACTTGTGTTACTTAAAGTTATTACTTGTCATCTGTGATGTCTTTAGATTATATATGTCTCATGTGTGACCCTTCTTCTTTGACATAAAAGATTTTATTTATATCACCTTTGACCTAATAAAATTTCACCTTTGACCTTATGCACTTGACACCTCAGATAACTTACTCTTGATCTTTGACTCATTTTGTGTTCAGTGTATTAGGTAGCTGCCTGGAATGAAAGCTTTTTTAGAATTCTAATCTGATCATAGAATTTCTTTACTATTACTTGAGAAATCACAGGATTCTTTTTATTTGTCCATACTGGTATCTCAGATTTGGGTATCTCCTCAAGACTTTGGAAACTGATTTAAGCAAATGATTATATAATTTCTCTTCACACAGTAAGGATTTTTCTTGGTTGATTTGACTGTAAGCAAAAAGTTAAAAACTACTTAATGGTAGGGACACTGATTCCTCTGGGCCAGGTGGGTGGTAGGAGTTGATCTTGCCAGAAGTAAAAAGAAGCTGATATATTCTAGGGATTTTCTCTTTGCTAGAGTGTCTATAAATTCTGTAATTTTACAGACATTTTCAGAGGTAAAAGCAGACTTCATGTTGGAGCAGTGTCCCACTGGTTTGGCATTAAGTGCTTATTGTGCTTTATTCCAGCATGTCTTGTGCAGGAGCTGACAGCTGGTATTAGACCATCGGGAAGGTGAATTCATTTGTGGATGTGACATGCACAAAGAAAACATTTTTGCTATGAATGAAGATGAAAAAGCTTGAGGTTCTTTCTCAGATTATGTGGGAGCTTCATTGCACATCAGCCTTTTGGATTTTCTTCATTTGGGACTTTATTAGTCTCCAGCTGAAACAGGCATAGCTTTCTCTTACAGCAAACAGCTCTTGGTTTTCTAGCAGTGGTTATCATGTGAAAGCAAATTAAGTTCTGTTCACATTTGTTACTTCCTTTGTAACTTTGCTTTTGTCTGGCCTCTTACAGATACATTAATTCACCTAGCTGGTAAAACTTCCAGCAGGCTAAAAGTCATCTTCAGTATATTTCTGAAGCTTTCAATGCTCCCACTGTCCCACATCATTTCACCATTATCTCCAGTGCAGTAAGAGCGTCCTGCCTACATTATCTCTGCTTAAGTGCCTGGCTTCTTCCATCAAACTCTCAGCTTCGCCTTCTTTTGCATTGCCATTTTCTATGCTATTGATTTCCCGTCCCCTCTCAACATCCACGTTGCTTTTAGTTCAGCAAAAGATGTAAACAGTGTAAGCAATTTGCTTTCATTGACTTCACTGGAATCAATTAGTGTGTTGGTAGTCCTGACTAATTGCTTTGCTGAATTAAAGCCTGTGTGACACAAAGGCCTCACTGAAAAGGTGCCTGCAAAAGGCATAAGACAACACCTGGTGATTTCATTAGGCTGAGGAGTCTCTGCAAGGACTTGTAGACATTTTCTTCCACTTGTAGCTCCTACAGATTCACTTTTATGCCCCTCTGCTTTCCCTTTTGTCTTTGCCTTTCTTGCCTCTCCTAGTTTGCTTGGAGAAATACACCCAACAGCTCCCTTTGAACCATTGTCCCAGCTCTCTGTATCTCCTGGTGTTTAAATGCCATGGTTTAAAGGAACTTTGAGAATATAAATCATGTCATTCTATGTGGTCTATGAATGTTTCTAATAAGTGAAAAGGACTTCTAAAAACCAGATGCAATAGATAACTTGGCAGGGTTTGGTTAATTTATATAAGGTGCATGCTAAAATTTTATGTATTCCAAAGCAGGATGGAGGAATATTAATGAACCATTGTTTGCATATGTGAAAAATGTGCCTTTTTTTTATCAGGAGAGAAAACTGATTCTATTGTCATTGTATAAGGGCAACAAAGAACTTCTAAGAGGTATGTTTAGATCAAATGAAAACATAATCCCATGATGGAGCAGAGAGGTGGTTGTTGTCTGAAGACTGACAGCATTAAAATGTGAGGATTTATATAAAGACCTCGTTGGCTGAGCCCACCCACATTCCTTTAAAAAAAGCTGCTGGCCAGTGACTAAAGCTCCCTTTGGAGTGTAGCTGCCCAGTTGGCTGGGGCTGCAGTGGGAGCCTTTCCTGGCCCAGCTCTGCCCAGGCTGTAGCAGCTCTGATTTACAGAGTGCCTGCCTGTGCTGGCAGCTTCCCCAGGTACGGACACCGACCCTGGCAGGATGTGGTGGGAGCCTGAGGCAGAGCTGTGCTGGTACCTGTTCTGTGCCAGCCAGGTGAGCTTTATAGCCAGCACCACACACAGGCAGAGTTCATGTTCATAGCAGTTGGAATTTCTAAAAGATTTTTAGATTTTAGGAGCAAGGAGTTGTTTCTCTGAAAGAAACAGAGCTGTTTTCCAGAGGTGTGTGCTGCTTCCATTTTTTCTTGCAGAGGAAATTACTGAGGGAAAAAAATGTGGGAATAGTTTCATGTCTGACCCTTGCTCTTCTTCATCTGTATTTACAAGGAGCTTTCTTGTCTAGACACATGGTGATGCCAGGATTTTGCTAATTATTTATTTTTTTAATACAGTATGTTTTCATTGCAATTAAATTATATATAACTTGGAATACATAACATTTATTGCTTTAGCCTTTGCGTTATTGAAAAAATGCTTTTGTTTTCCTTTCTGAATCAGAGTGTTGTCAAATTCTTCGATTTAAATGAATAATAGTGTTCTATGAACTCCTTTGGTAGCCTGTCTGAAAGATATGGTTAAGCAAAATAGAAAATAATAGTACTAAGCATGGTCAGCTATTTAGTTTCATCTAATAGAGGAGTTTGAGGTGTTTATACCTGTGGGTTTGTGGCTTTTAAAAATCATTATACACAATTAATAGTTCTCTTTTTTATTCTGGAACATTCATGGGTATGTGCCATGTCTACCTGTATTCATAGAGTCACAGACTGGTTTGGGTGGAAGGGATCTTAGAGCTCCTCCAGTTCCACCCCCTGCCATGGGCAGGGACACCTTCCACTATCCCAGCTTGCTCCAAGCCCTGTCCAGCCTGGCCTTGGACTCTTCCAGGGATGGGGCAGCCACAGCTCTGAAGTCAGTGGCCAGTGTGTGCAGCCTTGCTCCTGCCCTGGTGTGTTTGCCCTTCATCTCTTCTGATATTTGACTGCTCCATTATGGCCATTACAGCACAAGAGATGACCCTGACCCAGCTCTCGTGGCACTGAAGCCATTTCTGGGTAATATGTTGGTGCATATGTTTTTGTCATTTGTAGAACAATATTCCTGTTTGCTTTATCCACAGACTTCATAGTAAATTCATTTTTTTTCTTGGCATCTGATTATAGTTCTCCA
The DNA here is from genome assembly GCF_017639235.1 of Corvus kubaryi. Taxonomy (NCBI): domain Eukaryota; kingdom Metazoa; phylum Chordata; class Aves; order Passeriformes; family Corvidae; genus Corvus; species Corvus kubaryi. Next base: position 882,667 of record NW_024581047.1, read on the forward strand.
GCAGCAGCCCATTTTTCTTCTCTGTTGCTCAGGGGAAACAATCTGTAAATCACTTGCAAACAAGAACTCCCCATCCCAGTAAAGCCTCGGGTTCTGGTTGAGTTGGCTTTACTCTCTTTTTTTTTTTTTTTTCCTGAGGAAGGAAGGATTTTTTTAGAGCAGGGTTGTGCATTGCTGGAGGAGTGGAATTATGCCAGGCATCTGTGGTCCATTTTTGTTTATGGATGGTTCATATCTCTTGTATACCTGTGGTCCTTTCAGCCCAGGAGCTCTGGCCGTGTCATTCTGCTGTGAATACTTCTGTCCTAGAAGACACTGTCATGAACAATCAAGTGATTATAAAGTCTAATCCATGTTGCAGCTTGCAGAAGGTCTCTCAGTACCCCATACATCAATTCTAGTTTTTTGTACTTTGCATAGCAATAGCTTCTTACCTTTAATTTATTATAAAGTGTTGTTTTTCTTGGCAAAAATGTACATGATTAATTGTTTATTGGCTGTGCCTTTAATTTTGATAGATCACTGCCAGCAGCTGCACCCTTCCTATTTTTGGCTTGGATATCTTGAATATTCACAGCCAGTAATAAAAACTACTGCTGGCAGGCCCAACTGCACTCTCACCCCCCCCCCTTTGTGTCCGTTGTCCTTGCAGCCAGATGATAATGTCAGTGCCTTCCAGCTTTCCTCCCTCATCTGCAGGGATGCTTTCCATGGCCAGGATGCAGAATTCTCATTCTCAGAGAAGAGCCACCTTTACTTTGTCTTCTGTTGCCACATTTTGGAGTGACAAGTGGGAATGATATTAAAAATCTGAAGAAATACTTAAAACTTCTATTAAGAATATTATTTGTTATTTAGCTTAGTGGCAGACTGTCTTGTCATTGAATCTGTGGACAAACAAGGTGACTGAAAATGCAGTCACTATTACCAGTAAAAATAGTTTTTAGTTTGGGCATGCTAAAAAGCAGGATTAGTCCCTCATGAAAAAATTCCTAAATTCCAGATGTCAAGGAAAACCTAATTGTACAATGAAAGGTCACTCTTCAGTTTTGAATGAATAGTAAAAGTTTTTTAATGCTCTCAACTCATCTTTTGAAGTACAGTCTAGCATAGAAATGTGAATAATTAAAATTTTGATTTTGAGAGGTAATATTTGAATATTCATTACATTATAACCTGTTTCTTATGTATGTAGCACCTACAGTAACACTTATTAATTCATATTAATAAGGAATACTTTCCTTTTTATGAATCTTCATATTTTGGAGTGGACCATCACTTGTGGTCCTATAATAGTATTTGATCTCTTTAGGATTAAGAATTACTGAACATTTGTGTTTCAGGCTGTCATTGTTTAAAATTGAAGTGTGGTTTTGGTATAACTTGTAGTCTGCTTCAGCATCTGTTTTCCATATTAAATATTGTCCTAGATTATGAGGAAAAAATAAAATAGCGAGGAGTTTGTTGAAACATGTAGTAAAATCATGAACAAATATTCCTGTGGTAACATGATTTAGAATTGAACCTTAAAAAATCCTTGAAAATTTGGCAAATATATCCCTTAAGTGATTATATACACAAGTAAGAAACCATTATTCCTGACACTGGGAATAAATAGTGAAAATATTTTTTAATAACTTTCTGCAGTTACAGGATATTTTTATTTTGAAACAGGTAGAGATGTAAATCCAAAAGATACATGTAGGCTTCAGAATAGTTACCTATTGATTTGCTAGAATATATTCCTTATGTACCTTACCTTTATGGAAAATACTCAGTTTGATATATATTTTTTATATTAAAATGGTAAATGAATGACAGCTATTATTATGTGATAGAAGCTACTACAAGTATTTCTTTATAGTCCTCCTCATGTTTATGTTTTAATGCTGATGTGAGAGGGCAAGTAACAAGTGTTTGGAAGTTCTGAAGACTGAATTTAGATAAATAGCTAGAGACAGATGTTTTTCAAATTGCCTTGGTCTGCAGAATTGGGTTAGAACACTTATAAGAATGCCTGTTCTTTCAGAACTTGGGATTCAAGGTTGGAAAGAATACAAAAATAATAGGATAGCCAGCCTTACAGTATTCTGGCATTTTTGCTTCAGTTCTGGCCAGAATCCAGAAATACAGAAGGGAATGAAAATGAAAAAATAACAGAGGGAAAAAAACCCTATAAACTCTTCAGATTCAGCAAGGTCATTTTGGCTTAGTTTTTTTTGGGTGAAAGTCCAATAGCCAGGAAGGTTTTGCACATCTATGGCTTGTTTAGTTTATGAATGATGGCAGCACAGGTAAGAAGCCCTGGGTCACACCCTGGAACACGGATGGCCCTGTCTCGTGCTGGACAGAGATCTCCCTGCAGTGCTGCCTCAGCTGAGCTTGGAGCAGGTGCCAGGAAATCCCTGATGTACTGGCTGCTGCTCCTGGCCTCTCCTGCCAGCTCCAAGGGTTTCTGGAGCCTGCCTTCCCTGGCTGTCCCTGCCTGTGTTGGGGGGAGCGCTGTGCTTAGGTAGGACCAGGGATCAACACAGAGGATCTGCAGCTGTGGCTGCCCTACAGCAGCACAGTCAGGCTTTCGTTTTCTTCTTGGCGTAGAGGATTTGCTGCAATATTGGCCTGCCTGTGCAGGCTTGCCCCAGACAGAATTCATAAAAAGGCAACAGTTACTAAAAAAGAAAGGAACAGGAAATAAGTATTTGTGTTATGGTTACTTCTAATTTTAAAATGAGGGAGTTTCGTTTGGAAGAATTCTGTTTGGCACACTTCACAATTCAATAAAGTTCCTATTAATATTTCCTGAGTAGTGAAATTAATAGTAGCTTATATGTGATACAAGGAGCCAAGAGGTGTCATAGTCAAAAAGATGGGGTAGGTACATAATTTTGCAGTTGTGTTCTGGTTTGATGAATACTTACATATCCAAGGCTTCATCTGCCAAGGACACATCCATGGATGCTGTTGCTGTAATTAGGATGCTAAATGGGGAGAGCTGGTGGAGAGTATTGGTCTTGTGAATGGCTATTGTATGAAGAGGTTGTCAATTGGGAAATTTCTTGTCCAGCTGTTGTATTTTATATACATTAGTGAGGTTCAGAACCCAGTTTACAGTATGGTTTTCCTCATCCAAGCAGAAGTGGACCCTGCTCAGTTATATAGCATTTCAGCATTTTGTGGCATTTGCTACACTGTCCATGGAAAAACTTGCAATTATGTTTGTTCTGGAGTCTGAAAAAAATTACTTTTATTTCAGGGGATATTGATTATAATGCTGTTATCCTTGTAATGTAAACATGTCATATAAGAAAAAGGGGTGTAATTCAGTATATAGAGAAAAACTTGGTTATAAGAAGTGCTTAGTCAACTAAAATTATCAACTTCAAGATATGAGATTAACAGGGTAGATTTTCTGGTTCAGGCAGTTTGAGGGGACTAGGCAATAACCAGCAAGAATGTGACTTCAGGGGTGACCTTATTAGTTTTAGCTTTAATGGTTTTGGCAACTCGATTTCTCATGTAGTTTGTAGATGAGGCCCATCTGTTGCATTTGGAAAGTTTCAGATTTTCAATGACTTGGCTAAAAGTCAGAACAGTTGAGAATGGAGGGAGAAGGAGGAAATAGCAAAGACTTTTTTGTAAATAATCTAATTTCCATCTGCTTTGTGGTGACTGCAGTTTTACGTGGGCATTTAATATTAATCTTTATCACCTTGCTTGTAAATAAAGTATTGAAACTTTTACAGAAATTTATGTCAGTTTTTCTAAAAATTACTTCAGTGTTCTGTAAAAACTTAGAGGTTCTATGGCTTTGTCAAATAACAACGTGTCTGTACAAAATGCTATTAAATATCACATGGTGTATGTTTACTACCCTACTTTTATGCTTCATGGCTTTTTCAGCTAGAGACTGAGGATCTCCCCCTAAGACAGATACAGGATACCTTGGGATTTTTAAAAGTAATCCTTAGTTTTGGAGAATGCATGGAAAAAAATAACACAGGACAGAAAGAGCAGGAGTATTTCTACTCTATTGGGTCACTGAGCCATCATCACATAGAATAGAGGAATATATACAGGTGATCATGAAGAAATACATGTCAGCATTCAGTTCTTGTTTCCTTATTTTGCAGCTGTACATCCTATCAGAACAGTGACTGCTCTTTGTGGCACAGATTCTGCCACCTTCATGAAAGCTGAGCCCTTACTTTGTGACATTGTTGATTTCAGCTGTGCAGCTCAGAGGATGAGTATCAAGTATGAAAAATGATGGCAGAAATCTGACATGGAATGACCATCATAGCTGGCTCTGGTTTAATCCTGAGATAAAAAGTGTCCTGTTAGGACAGGACCAGCAAAATTAGAGTATTGTACATAAACCTTTAAAACAGAGCTACAGAGAAATTGCACAGCTAAAATTGATATGGCTGAAACTGAACATTATTGGTAGGGCTGAATACAGATATTAATGACAGAAGCTTCTGTTACAAAAGAGCCTCTGCTTACTAATGCTTTGCATTTATAATGGCCTAAATTCTCCAAAGATCTGGTGGTTTACCAGTCTCTGGGAGTTTGGGGCCAGAATGTCCTCAGCATAGCAAAGGACGAGGCCAGTGATGACCCTTCACATTGCCATAAGAAGAAACCCAGAATACTTTTAGGGAGACCGTAAATTAATTTGGTCTCAGAAATTCTTACTGCATTTAGCATTTACTTATATAAAAATAATAACAAAAACAAATGAAAGGCTTTCAGGAAGAAGTGTGCAGATTATCCCGTTATCCTGTATTACATCAGAAATACATCCACCCACTCCCCCAAACTGATGAGTTTTAATATTAGTTAAATGAAAGGATGGCAAAAGTTTGCTTTGAAAACAATGCACTGGCCTCACTCCCTTTTATGCTCTGATGGTTGTTGCTTTTGTGGTGTGTTCACCAGCCCAGCTATGGCCATGCAGGTAAATTACTCATGAGTTTAATTATTTAAAGGATTGGACTTCCTGTACTTCAGTGTGACTCAGTGGATTCTAAAGCCTTGATTTTTTTCAGGTAACTAGTGGGAGCTTAATAAAACACGGGGATAAATATTTTTTCCCCTGCTCTGGAGAGTGATGTAGCAGCAGCTCTCTTCAGGTACCAGTTGTCACCCAATACCAAGCTATTTGTCATACTCATTTCACACCTGAATGGTGTCGATCTGCCCACGGTGATAATCCCACCCTTTGATCTGTACCTTCAAAAAGTGATTGTTTTTGTGACACAGGGCATTATTACTCTAGTCTGACTTTAATGAGCTGTATGGATGAAGTCTGATATTAATCCAAACCGCCCCACGTGAAAGCCGAGAACTCTGAGAACCATCGTTCACAGAGGTGCTCGAGTTCATGTGAACAAAACGTGCAACCATTGTGGGTGCTCTCCTGGCCCCACAGCCTGGGGCATGAATGTGCTTGTTGAACCCTATAGTTCTCAAGTCATCAGCTAAGCCCCAGATAAGATGATGAAAAAAGAGATGAGTGTCTGTGAAGGGGGGGCAAAGCTTTGTCTCCTTCCTTTGTGCCCAGCACAAGTGTGACCCCATGGTCACAGCTGCCCTGGTGTGGCTGCATGGCAGCCTGGCTGCCCCTGGTGTAGCATGATGGCCATCCCAGAGTGCTGTGGGAACTTCATTCCACTCTGCTGCCACTTTGGAGCAATAATAGTTTGAAGATGTGATGAACCAAAATCCCAGTTGCACTGTTGAACAAAGATGTAGAACTACAGTAATAGTCCTGGTTAGTTTTGTGTGTTACGAGTGCTTCATCTCACTGGAGAGACTTGAGGTAAGCTCCTGGTGGTGCTGGGGTGCAGCCTTTGGAAAGTAGGGATGTACATACCAAGTCCCACTGAAATCATTCATAAATACCCTTTTCAATAGATGTCATGGGATAAGTACCCTGAGGCTTGGTAGCAAAGCAGCAGTGCCACAGTCTGTTCTGAGGAAGTCTTCTCTTTTCTTAACATCGTCAAGTTCAAACCCACCTGTTTCCTGTGAAGTTTGAACCTAATGACGGGATTTCTGGTTTTAAAAAGAAATTTAGTGGAACAGCTGTTTTTAAGTGGGTGTTGAGGGATACATTTCTCTGAGGAGACAAAATTGAACTGGGGTTTCATAACCAGGATGGGGATGGCTTATTCTGCACTGCAGCAGCTTGGTGAAGAGCTAACTCATTGCAATACACTCATGCTCCAAGGGCACAGCCTCTGGAGATACCTTAAGAAGGTTTTCTGTTAAGCACTTCTTGCTAAAATTAAATGGAGAGTATTAAGGGCAGGGAAAGTGCCTACAAAAGCTGTTAAAATTACGTTACAAGTGACTATAGCAATCTGTAGCAATCTGTATGGTTTGAACAACTTGGACAATACACTGAGGAAAAACTGTTCAGGAGTGCTGGGAGTTATCCAAGGTAGGCAGAGGAGCAAAGGGAAAGTCAACATGACCTTTAGAATTTGCTTAGAGGATAATGTTGGATTTCTTATGTCCAGTACTAATTCAGTAGAATTAGAGCTACTAATTCAGTATTCATTTTGCATTCCAATGATTTAAAATAGATATTTCATTTACTGTTTTCACCAGATATATATTCCTAGGTTATATCATGCGGCACTGCTTTCCAAAAACTAAATGGTCTTTTTCCAGGAAATTTCACTGAGATTTATTTTGTTTTCAACAGGCGCAATATTTTCCTGAATCAATGAAAGAAAATGTAGGTTGTTTTCTGGAAAATACTGTCTATAAATTTTTTTAGCACTTCACCTTTTACTTTGAATTTTTAGGGTACTTACCAAAAGGGAAGGAATAGACACACCTAATTGTGGCCATAATAACATTCAAGGATAAGTTATCCTAATAAGCAATGGTGACCTGTACTTTATAGTATGGTATTTTGTAAGAAAAGAGATACAAGCCTCAGTATATTAAAAATCGTGTAAGTACATTCTAATAACTGACATTGAACTGGTTTAGCATTTCTTCTGTGGGGAACTGAAATTTTCCAATATTTTGCCCAAATTCAAATTTGTTAAAGTGAGAGGAAATGTAATATTCCTATTAATAAATCATAACATTTTAAGTAGTGAATAGTAAAATAGTAAAATACATTTCCATCTATTTTAATGAAAGTTAAGACATGTTTAGATTTTCATGAAGAATTAATATAAAAACCAAAATTAGCTTATTTAATATAATGAGTTAATGTGGGTAGGCCAAGCTTCATGTAGCTGTAAAAGGCAGCTTGGAGGAGAGAGGATGTCAGCTTGGAGTCCATGCTTGTTAGGTAACAATTTTTTGAAAAGAAGGCACAGTATTTATTGTTGTTCTTTTAATAATTTTTCTCCCTTTTTAGAATATACACAACTTGTTCTTTCCAGTGTGAAATAATCTCTTTCCCAAGATTTATTTTTAAATTTGGCTTCATTTTCATAACCTTCTGTTAAATATTTACCACTTTTTTTCCCTGGGAAGATAATCTATGATCTCCATCACATCTTTACCATTAAATACTATTTCAATATTCTCTGCAGGAGCACCTGTCATTAAAAAAGTACATTGTGGACATTGTGATTGAGAGTTCCGTTCCTGTGGAACCATTAAAAGATGGAGAGGAGAAACAGAAAATTAAAAAGAAAGCCAAAAAGCTAAAGGCACGGATGAATTCCAGGTAATACAAGTTTCTTTTTATTTTTTTCCTCTAAGTTTTGTTCCAAACTTTACCTTTTGTCCTCTACTATGAGTGCAGTGGAAGGCTGAAAAAAATGTAAAATTATTTGCTTTGGGAGTGTCTTGAAAATAACACTGATGAGCCTAATTTATGGCCACTTTCTCTGATTGAGAAAGAAAACTGAATATCGATCTGGGGCCCTTGGTTTCACCTGTTAAGAGCTTTTCTCATAATTGGATGCCAGTGCCCTGCCAAAACTGTAGCCTCTTCTAGCATACAATAGCATGTTTAAATTTGTGTAAACCATGCCTATTTTTCTTTCTAGCTATTGATTTTTAAATGAAGTATCAAAGAAAATCAATAGTAATCAACAAATAGAAGTCAGCCTGCTGTAGTGTCAAATCCCATGACTAAATTTAATCATTTTTTGTTGCCTGTCACAACAAGAAGAAAGTTAAAAATATCTTAAAGCGGAAAGTGAGTTGTCAGACGTGCAATTTGTTCTTAGTCTAAAAAGTGACATCTGCAAATCAGTGTGATGTGCAGGACATCATTATATCATGAACTGGCAGTGTCACTCTTTATGGCTCAGTAGTCCCCAGCTCAGGTTAATGCTCAGCTGAATATTGTAACATATTTTTGCATTTCTCTCTAAAAATACTTCTCAGGTAGGTAAGAGTCATTGTTACATATGTTCTCTGCCTTTTTAAGTAAGACGGGTTTCAAATAAGAGGAAAAAGCTTGCACAGATTTTTAGAGCTACAGGAGAAGTGAAATGTTTTATTAACTCATAGCAGTGCTAAAAATGGCACATAAGTCTTCAAAACCGCAACACTCTTAACAATGTATTATTGTTTCTGACTGCTCTCCTCTTTGGATGAGCAGATCCACTATCTGAATATCACATTAGAGCACACTGTTGGAACTGGATAATGTTCTTCCAGGTTTCTAGTTGCTCAAAATGCAGAGTTATTCATATGACCTGTTGATTTAATGCACTTAGAGTCCAGTTTTAATTATTTCTCCAGGGCTGCTTCTGTTGAATTTAGTCAAAGAATTGTCAGACCTTGGAATACAAGTTCAAATAATAAAGTTTTTCTCCTATCTGTGCCAACAATAAATTTTCAGAACATTTTGAATTTGTATGTGTCAGACTCCTGTGTGAGTCAGCATATTTGTCATCAAAAATTGTAATTAAAAGAGTAATAAAGGGCCATCATTTTACACTGGTGATGTTCTATTGAAAAATACAGTGAAATTTTCAAAATTTAAGTTTTATTGAGGAGACATGAAGTTCACGTTCATTAAGCTTGTTTTTACTTTTAAAGGGTAGCTAAAGTTTTCAATGGCTTTGCTGTCCTTGAAGATAACTCAGAGTTAAATAGAAGATTTTCTGATGTTTTCACAAAAGACTAACTAATAAATATGTCCAGTAGCAACATAAAGCAGAGGTATTTTGATGTTGATAATTCAGAGTTTCATAGGTGTTAGCATACTATCTACAGACCATGTTTTAGTATATATTTGCAACTCTTCTCTAGAAAAAGAAATCGTTACAACAAATGCCCTTACACCTCAGCACTTGAAATGTCACATTCATTAAGTTTCTAGGAAGCTGTGATATTTTAAACTGGAAAAAAATAAGAACTGCATCCAAATAGGTTCCTGTTGCACTCCTGAGTTTCCAGATCTTAAATCACTCTTGCAATATCAAAGCAATGAAGGGCAGAGGTGAATGAGGGGACAAATGGTGATCAATGGGATATTAGATGTGTTGAGAAGTTTTGTTGGTCTTATTAATTATATTTATAACCCTAAGCCTTTTAACTGGTGCTATCAGTAACAACTGATATATAGGTAAGTAAATTATCTCAGGTTATCCTGTATGTGCTGCTAGCAGAAGAATATCTGGATACTCACACAGGAAAAGCAGGCTTGATGAAAGCTAAATGGAAGCATTAGAGGTGTGGTTACTAGATAGGTGGTACATGCTTTGCAGGGGATTTAAAGAACTCCAGCCATGTGCATTTAGTAACAGGGTTTTGGGATGATAATTCAGGTTTGACTGACTTGTCTGTACAGAAGCTGAATGTGTTGTTTCTGGCTAGGAAGGCAAAAGGTTAATAAAGGAATCTCACCTTCATGTTTAATACTAAATTCAGCTGTGATTAATGGCTTTATTAATGACCTACAAATCAGAGCTAGTGGTGATGTAACAATATTTGTGTGGAGCATAAGTTGGAATGGTTAAGCAAATGAAAGGAAAATCTGAGTAGCTTTGTGAAACTTGAGCCTTTTGGGTGAACAGAAAATATAAAGAAAGGTTTAATATATGTATCTGAGAGAAATGTATCTGCATCACTGCAGTGCCTGGGTTAGTTTTACTTTATATGTGTGTTGTTAGAAATGGGTTACAGGATTGTCACTGGATCCTGCCTTGGTCCACGAGCAACTCAGGATTTTCACTTGTTAGCACAGGCTGGCTGGAGTGAAAACAAGCAGTGAAAAAAGGTCTTGTCTCCCTCTTCCTACTTTTTGGCATATGGCCAGTTTAAATAATACTTTTAAGGGACTAAAGAGGCTGTATTTCTGTTTCCAACAGTAAAGGAGTCATTGGTGGGGGTGTTTCTATGCTGTTTGCCTAACATTCATTATGTTACAATACAGTCAGTAGCTAACATAAAAAATGCTCCTGTGCCTGCAAATATAACCAATGATTTGTATGTTAGTTGTAATCTCTCTGATGTACTAATCTGGTTTGCACTACATGTCTGAATCATTAATATGTTATATAATAATATTGCTTATATTGTGTATTTTTATCATAATATTGTATAGCATTGTATCACTAATAGTTTTATAATAGGCAGTAGATTACTACAGTTTTATGTATCATTTGTGCAATTTTCTACCATTTGAAAAGTCAAATACACCATTCGTGTACTGATGTTATTCCCAAGTAGTAATGTTAATCATAAATTGTTAATGGCCAATGGCCAATAGTTAGGCACCAGTATGGGTTATGGCAGGGCAGCATTGACAGAGATGCTGTGCCTTACTATGAAGCAGAAAAACCCAAAGGTTTGAACTCCATTGTTTGTATTACATCCTGTACACTTTAGACAATTGTCAATAATAATGAATATTTTCTCCTCCAGGGCAAAGGAATATGAGAGCTTGATGGAAGCAAAAAATGCTGTGTCTGATTCCCCATTTAAAGCCAAGTAAGCATTTATCTCTATATATTTTAGACATATGCTATTGTCCCCTGTCTGTCACAGAAATGCCCCTGAAATTTCCGGTGGAGCAGGTGTGGAAGGTTTCCCCTGAGTATGAGGCATGTTGCCATCTTGAGTTACAGGTCAGTCTCTGATCCAAATGGTCAGACTTTAATGAATGCAGTTTTTTTCTGAAGACACTGTATATCTTAACCTGTGTTGCAGTAGTAAAGAGAACATCCCTTTCTTACCTGGAAACAACAAGGCTTTACTACAAGACTGGTGGTGAAAATTCAGCCCTGGAATTTTGGGACTGGAAGTCTTATGTTTGACCTCCATTTGGTCAGAAACAAAGGTTCTTGTGGTGGAAACACAGATGTTTTAATGCACAGATGTCTTAGTCTGACATTAAGCTTTTTAAAGAATAGACCTTTTTATTGTCAAGGACAAGGCACAGATGAAAACAGCTGGATGGTAAGGTTAAAACAAGATCTGTGATCACTGACAAATTCCTTCTGCTTAGTTTGAAAGTGAAAATTGCTCAGCTTTTGTGTTCTGATTCTGTTGAAACCAGTTGGGAAAAGATGCAGAATATTTGGATTTCCAAAAGTATTTTGATAAGGTCTATCACCTAAGATTTTAAAAGAAACTATATATGTGTAGTTTAAGTGAAGAACGGTTAGGGAATTGAAAAGAAGTGGAGTATTTCATTAGTCCTTGGCAGAACAGGGAGGTCACCAGTAGAGTTCTGCAATTCTGTGATGGTCAACATACTCAGAAGTGACTTGGAAAAAGAGGGCCAGCAGTGAGGGGGCAGAGTGTGATGCTCATACAGAGATCCAGGACCATAGGGACAAGAGCTGGTGCTGAATGATAACTTTGAAGAGAGCGAGTGACCAGGTAGTAAAATGGCAGGTGAAATCCAGTGTATATTGAGTGCTACACAATGGAGAGGGAAGACAGAATTCAATTATATCTTCACATAAAAAAGTGTGGGCCTTGAATTTGCAGATGTAATAGGTAATTCCAGGAAAATATCAGCTTAGTACTCTCAGCAGCACATAGAAATCCTTGGTTAAAATTACTTAAGAAACAAGCAAAAACAGAACAAAGAATGTCATCAGGTACAAATACCCAGGTCATTTACATCTTTTGAGTAGGATGTGAAGTTCTAGTTCTTTGTTTCTGAACAGATAAGGTACAATTGCTAAAGGTTCAGAGGCACCAGAAAAGAAAATCTGTAATATTTTCAGGTATAACTTACATATTAGGAAATAAGTAAAGTAGTACATCTCATTTTGGAGGAAAATTTGATAATGGGAGGAAGTTCTAATGGGGTTAAGTTACGGAGATCTACAAGGTCCTAAATGGCATGGAAAAGATGGATGCTGATTGTTGGCTGTCCTTCTTGGTATCAGAATAAGGGAGCACAGGGGAAAGCTGGAGCCAGGTTCTAAAGAAACCAAACCCGGTGTTCTTAATGCAGCGTGCAGGGAGATGTAGGGAACTCCCTGACAGAATTCACACAGGTGCTAACTGACAGGTTACCTGCATTCCTGCAGTTCTAGGAAGTGCATCCAGCCCAGGAGACTCCTAAGCCAAAAATGGGGAAACAAACAGATTGATTATGCAGGCCTGCCCTGTTCTTAGTGTTCCTGAGACATCCGTTCCCAGTGGGCAGATGGTATGTGTGCCTTAGTTGTAGCTTAGCTTAGGGAGTCTGTAGCATCAGTCAAGGGGCTGTGAGATTTCAAGAGCTGGATTCAAAAACCCTCATCCTAAAATTGCAACAACTTTGTAGATTGGGATATTTGTCTTCAGACTGAGCTAGTAACCTGTACCAGATCCTCTATATTTCGTGGCTGTTTCCATCACTCATAAATTGCTTAGGAATTGGCACTTTGCACAAGTTGCTGGTGGTTAAGCAGTTCAGATCCTTGCAGTTAGACCTCCTTGGCTGTATGTACAACTAGCCTGTATGCAAGTATCTTTTACATAGGCTTTTCAATAGCTTGAAAACTGCTGCTGAATCTTAGATGTATTTTAAAATAATAAAAATCTATCACTGAGGTTTGACATAAGAAAATGACCCATCTCCAGCAGATGGCACACCTGCATAAACACATAAAAGAGTTGGCTTCGTTTCTTGGTAATCAGCACTTCAGTTTGCAAGATTAATTTCATGGTATATTAGGACTTTTAGATTTGTGGCTTCTATGTTTTGCTTTTCTTTGCTACTAGCAAATAAAAAATTAGGTTCTAGTCATCAGAAAGTAGAAATGTCTGCATTTGACTCTGAAGATACTAATAAGCTCTAGTGCCTCAGCATTAAATTCTGAGATCATCAGTGATGTAACTTGGTCAGTTCTGTCTCAATTGCAGCACAAGAGAAACTCAGATTTTTAATTTACTAAAAATGTTTTCAAATCTTTTGACTGATCCTGAATTTACTGATCTTGAGTTTTCATTTTTCTTTATGTAATTAATTGCTCTTTTGCTTTCAGGCAGAATCTTCTGTTCCATCTGCCTTTTTAGTTTCTTCCTTTATTGCCTCTGTTAGGGCTGTACCTTTTTAGATGTGAACTAGTGTGATGGCCACTGTGTAGCTCACTTCCATCACAGATCTAGGAGGTCTCTTTTGCAGTCTTCATGTAGAAACCTAGAGACCTATCAGCTTCTTACATCTAAGTTTTTAAAACATAGTTTCAGATACCATAGTTACTGTTACTTCCAAAATTATGCAACTTTTTACCTACTATGAGGGCTTAAATATTTGTGAGCATCTTTGAAATCGAGAGGATAAAAATTCTAGCTCAAGTCTGAACTGGCTTTTTAAGAAGGAGTGTCTGTGAGTCAACCAGAAGACCAGTTTATTAAAATGTGTTTACTTTGCATAACACATACTACAAAATGGGAGAAGAATAGGAAAGTATTATCTCTTTCTGTAAGAGAAAGGGTGAGAGGGCAAGAAATTTTGAGGCAAGAGTTTTAGCCCAGACTGTATCTGTTTACATGGCACAACATAGTCTAAGTATAGAGAAAAATAGTAGGAAAACACAGAACTAAGTACAGGATCCTACTTAACCAAGACCAGTAGGAAGAGTCAGCATTAAGAAACAAACAATAGTAGGTCCGAAGCATTATTACCTTGAGAAGCTGTGCAAGCAGTCAGAGTATTGGCTCTTCAGCCAGAACATCGTGTGCCGCAGAAGGATTCCGTGATTAACTGCTGCTGTACCTGGCTGAGGGAGCAAACTGCTGCCAGCTGGGAGTCTGCACAGCTCTCAGGAGATCTGTAGCGTTACTGAGAAAAGTCATGTCCCAGAAGGAAGGGGCTAAAACCCCAGAGAGCTTAATGCATTCTTTGGGCCAAAACAAATGCCAAGACTTCTTGTTTTTCCCAAAGGAAGGTTTGAAGTACTCAGATTGGAGTGGAAGTATACCAATGAACAAAAGATATCTTTTGACTTAGAGGGCTGTGGAACTTAAAAATGGAGAAGTTCCTTTTTAAAGTCTCTTTAAAATGGGACACAATTGGTAGATTTATTTATTTGCTTAACAGAAGCAATGTCGTTTAGAATTAAATAAATATATCTTTCTTTTATGCTTCCTTGCTTATGCCACATTTCTTTATCTACTCCTCTACCCCCAAACTGAGAGTGTCTTCATAAACAACCAGAACCATTTATGGAATGCAATTTCTTATCTGATTTTAGTTCTTAGTCATGTTGTCAGTTGTTACAGAAGAAAGACAGAACCCAGAATTAGTCTTTGGCAGGTAAAAAGCCTTTTTAGATCACCTTTAAGATTAGGCCACTTTAATATTATGAGACCACTGGTTTCCTGATGCAGCTGATAGACTGTTTCAGTGGTTCTTACTTAGTTTAAGGTTTGCAGATTTATAAAACCTTTTGCACTAAGGAAGCACTGATCCAAGTGCTTTCTAAGCTCTACACTGGTACTCACTAATAGCAATAAGCAGACAGGCTTTATCCTACTTTGATGGACACGGTGTGTATCCCCTTTTCAGTGTCACAGGAGATTCATGACTGGGATTGTAAATGGCTCTAAGTAGTTCTTTCTTAGAAATGACTCTTAAAAGATGGCTGGGACAGTTGGGGCTTTTTTAGTAGGTGTTAAAAAAAATTGTGCACATTAGGGAGTGGGGTGGGATAATTCCAAATACTGCCTTGTTTGGTAGGTATTTTGGTCTCTGAACTATTTTACGTGCTGAGAGGAACATTCACAGCAATGACGGTGGACATTGTCACCTGGAGCAGCCAGCTGTTGCTCCCTGCCTCTCTCCACTGTGCATTTGCTGGTTGGTCCCTGGTGGCATTTAGGTAATTTTGTAAATGCTAGTGGACTCTTGGTGGGTTTTTAGTATTAATTCATATTCTCTGGGAACTGCTCTGAGTAATTATTTAGTGTCCAGTCTACTAGGATAACATGGCAAAACATGTGTCAGGTGTCCGTCCATTAGAGCATTCTCAGGTGTCCATCAGAGCACCTTTTTAAAAGGGAAGGAAAACATTTTCACGGAGTTAGAGGGTTATTTACATGTATTTAGTATCTTCTAATGCAGAGGCCATATATTTCAGTGTTAAATATCCAGATAGCAAAGTACAGTTGTCATCCTTCAATACAACAGGAAAACTAAAATGAAAGATTGCCGTGTGCCTGAAGGGAATTTAGCAGCTTTGCAGGGGGAAAAAAGTTAACCTTTTGGTCTAATATTTTAGCCAGTCTCTCCTCCCATAACAAGAAATTGTTTTAATGCATTCGTTTTATTTACCTTTTTCTTTTAAACTGTAAAGGGATACTTCAGATAGTATGGGAATTGGAACCACTGTTATCCTGGAAACAGACTGCAGCATTAAAAAAGGTAGAAAATGAAATATTATTTCCTGTAAGAGTCTAGTACAGAGAAGATGGGAAAGCAGTGTGAAGTTTGTTCTTTCAGAAGCCCAAAGCTAAATGTCTGTAACAATATAGTACTTTTTATCTTTCATTATGATATATCAGTGTATTCACAGGATAAACTCACCTTGTAGGTTTTCCTGGTGTAGTAGGCTTAGAGTTCAGTCAGGCCAGTTATAAGATATTGTACTAAAATACTGATTACTGAGGAAGAAAACAGACAATCTCTGAAACTGGAAGTACTTGTACAAAATTTAATTTCCACATGTGGAAACTGTAGAGGATCCAGAGTGTAAATAAAATAAAATTCAGATAAACTTTAAAACAAGACAAATACCAGGTTTATGATTGGGCGGGCAGTGGATTTCCTCTTCAGAGAATGGCTAAAACATTCTCATGGGAATACAAATCAATATATTCAGAAAGTAATATTTCTAGGAATTCTTCATCGTGTTTCAGATTTCCGTTTGAAGCACTGCAGAAGGTGTATGAAGCTGCAGGTGGTTCTGTCTGGCAGTGTTTGGGGCTGTGTCCAGCTGTGGAATGGTGTTTCCATGGCACACCCTGCAGTGGCTGGAGGATGCCCCATGTGCCAGGACAACATGAATTGTAGTGCAGGGGTGGCACTGGGGGCACAGGGAAGATGCAGGGGCTGGAGGCTGCTCTCGGGGGATGCAGCACAGCTCTGTCTGGGGCAGGGCAGGAAGTGCCACAGCTGCTCTCAGTTCTCTCCGGCACGGGCAGCCTCGGGAAGAATCGGGGCTGTGTGTCCGGCTGGCACCCGGCCGCCCTCGCAGGAACGGCCGGGGGGAGAAACCACTCCTTCCATGAGGAACTGCCCAGCAGCCAGCACTCAGTGCAGTCACACTGATCCTTCTGTGGGGACATCAGTGTACAGCCAAGAAACTGGGTTAAATCTGGAAGTGCTGGATACATTGATGCTACTATTTGAAGGCTTTTTTTTCTGGAGATGAAATGTGGTGTATAAATATTAATGGCTTTTTTTCCTTTGGCCTATAAAATATATTAACCCTGCTAAAAAAATTTAGCCCGTCTTAAAAGAAAAACCTTTGATATGAATATCTCTTGTTTTCCCATTTGCAGTGCAGAAAGATCAGATACTGCATTTGTATTTGCTGAACGTACAATTTATTAGTTTACATTATGGTAATGTTCCAAGACCCATCAGTGCCTAATGTCCTTCTGATATTTCTTCTGCATTCTGAATTATCTGTTTGTGGGGAGTACTAAAACCTTAATAAATGAGATGTAAATAATTTTAGAGAAAAAGACGTTAACTTCCTCTTTTGTCCTGCACAGTAAAGTTTCAGTTATTTATCATTCCTTGTATGGCTTAGTAAGCATTGGAGGAGTGAAAATTGGGGGACAGAAGGAAGACTAATTGTCCTGAAATGTTTGGATTTGGACTCAATGGTATTTCCAGAGTCACTGGATCAGGTGTGGATGCCATGTCCTGGTAATCCCCAGTGCATACCAAGAGCATGCAAGGAGTCCAGTATGTACAAAGAGTTCTCTCTTTCAAAATCCTTTCATAGCAATGGCAAATTCTACATCCAAGCACAAGTCCTGTTGCATAGATTTCTAGTCCTTTGAAATAGTCCAGAAATTATTCTTATTTCCCTGACACGGCCAAGAAGCCAGTATGAAGGATATTTAAATAATTTCTCCAAGGTTCAGTCGGTGGGAAGAGGCAGTTTTTATTTCCCTTCTCCTCCCCATGTGATCACTCAGCATCCATTAACTGTTTTTGGCAGAAGACTCACCCTGCAGTAGGATATGAGGATGTAAGAGGTAATTCTTTAACGTGGCAGAATTGGAAATTCCTCCTTCTTACTGTATGATGCTGAACACACACTGAGAAAGTTTGAATTTTGTTAAAAGTGTACAGACAGACTTTTAGAAGAAATGGAAAGCTGGAAGCTTTTCCTTGGGAGTTAGTGCTGTACAGCTTGTTTTTAAAGCGAGGACAGAAACTGAACGTGATGTTTAACTTACGGAGCATCTTAATAGACTGAAGAAAAAGACACTTCTGTTAGTTCTGTCAGCTGAAGGCTCAGTGTAATATGATTATGTTCTCGGAGTCCTTGTGAGTAGTGTTTTGATAAACCGTACACATTTTGTATGCCAATGCCTGATGGAGATTAGGAAAGCGCCTTTCTTTAGCCTTTGTGGTTAATCCTGGTGGAATTCCATTCCTGTGATGTTAAATGAAGCAAATGGAAACCTGTCTTGCTGTCTTTTGTCAGATGAAGTTACAATGTAGTGTGGTGGGCTTTATATATGCTTTAATCATGGAATTTGAGTAGATATACCAAAGAAATAAAGTAATTTTTGCTTAATGTGCTAGGATACTGCCAAGGCAATAGCCATTCTAAATCCCATTCAGTGAGAATACTCTGTTTGTGGACTGCAGCAGTTCCACTTCTCATTGGTCCTGTGGTCTTTTGATTTACTATCCAAGTCCTGCAGTTATTTGGGCTTTGGCTTTTAATTTTGTTTCCCATTTTAACTTGTGGCTTACTGAGGTAGACAGAGGTTTCCTCCAACCTCATTTTCCACCGAGGAAATAGCAGTGCAAAAAAATCTCATCAGGATGTAATCTCCTTTTATTTTTCTTGTCACAGAAAAATCCTGGTTGTATATTAGTGGGTTCAACTGACCAGATGATAAAAAGTCTAAGACTCAAAATTCTACAAATCATTTTTATTTATATTTCAAAAATATATATGTATCTTCAGCATGTCTTGAAAGCTATTAATGAAGCTCCTATTTTTTTCAAGGAGAAGACACAGAGTGCCTGTTTTCTCTTGATTAAGTAGAAACTCGCTATTCTTCCCCAAATTAATATTCTGATATTGGGGATTTTTGGTTTTGGAGTTTTCTTGATGGTGTGGCTGTTGTGGTACATTCTTCAGCCATTCCATCTCCTGTCTGACTTCTGGGACTTCTGTAATCCTTTCCAATCCTCTGTGGTCACTTTGTGAATGCCTTCTGGCCCTTTTACACTGATATCTCCTGTTTTATGATGAGCATTGTTCCCCTTCCCCTCTCTTTTCCTTCCTGTGGGCTTCTATTGTGTAGGCTTCCAGTCACAGCAGTGTCTCCCACTCCTCTGCTGTTACCAGCTTTGTCCCACTTCAGTGCAAATTGCTCAGTAGATGAAACCAAAGGTCCACCAAGGCCTGAGCCTTGTGACCCAGAGCAGCGAGGAGGAGACACTGAGGCAGTGACAGCAAATCCATGGCAAGTATGGAATGACACTTTCTCTGACTTCTCTCAGTCTCCAGTTAAGGGACTCTGCCAGCACTTGTCTCCTCTGCCTTGCTGCTCCCACAGAGGTAGAAGTCTCCACCAGTCAAGGCACAGAAGGATAAACTCTGTGTTTTGAGTGCTGTATTTTAGACCTTGGGGTGAGAGAATTGTGCCCTGGCACTGTGTATTTCCCCTCACTGCTGAGCAGGAGAACACAGGTGAATAGCCTAGATGCAGACGTATAAAACTGAAATGAAACCTAACCTGTGTGTGTCTACATTGCTCCCACCTCTGCATTTTGGCTTCATTTCTGACCCTCGTTAATAAAATGCCCTTTCTGAGGTAGGCTACAAAGCCATTGCTTTTCTCTTATTCAAATAACCCTGAAGAGCCATTTCTTTTATGATGCCTATAAGAAATCATCCAAGTGGTCCTGCTGTTCCATTTCCCTTACTCAAGTAGGGTGAAACCATTTGAAAATGAGGATGGCAAAAACTAGCAGGATAAGATGTGGCAGAGAAACAGGGAAAGAACAGAAGCAAATGTAGCTAATAAAGAAGCACCTTTCTGACTGTACTGTTCACACTATATCTGTGCTGTTTCCTTTAAAAAGTAGATAGTGAAGTGTCACAGACTCCAAGCTGACTGTATCTCCTTGGATGTTTAGCATCCTGTTCAGAATAGATGATAACATTTTGACATAGATTTTCATGATTCCTTCATTGTTAGCAGAGGTTCATTACAAAAATGTGAGTTAATAAGGGAGTTTTTGTTTTAACTACTCTTTGTTTTCTGTCTTCTATTGAAGGTTACAGCGATTAGCAAAAGACCTTCTCAAGCACCTCCAAATGCAGGATAGCTGTTCCTTGGGGAACAGCAAAGTTCCTGGTCTGGACAGGACTTTAGGAGAGATCTCTCGGATTCTGGAAAAAGAGGTATGGTAACTTATGATTGACTTATAAATTGTTTTGCCCTCAAGTCTCATCAGTTTGGATTTGGGAATGTTAAATATGAGATATTGAAGAATAAATGACCTCTGTGTAACAAGCAGTGTCTGCTATTACACTTTTCACTTTTTCCCCCTGTATTTTCATGAGGATTGTTTTTAGCTTGGGTCATTTCAGTCATCTAGTTTGTAGTGCTTACCCACAAACAGCTTTTACAATAAGGGGCCAAGCCAATTAGCAGAGAACAGAGGAAGGAATTGGATCCAGGTTTGCTGGAGCACCAATCTGTTGAGTTTTCCCAGAGTTCAGCAAAGTCAGTGGGTCTTTGCTGGAGGAGGAAGGTATGATGTGCGTGTATATGGGATATTTCTAGGTTTTTAAGTTTTTCAAACTGATACGATTGTAGAGCATGTTTTGCTTTATGTTAAATGTTGGATTTTTTTTTTATTGATAGCACTGTGTTTGCATCTTTTTTCCTATTTCCTCATGGTCAATCTGCTGCAACAATGTTTTGTGACTTGTAATGTGGTTTTTACTCCATTAGGACCACAGTATTTGAGTTTTCAGCTGGAGCATTATGTTCTGTTCTCTCTTTAACCACTAGAAAATAGTTCTCTTTCTTATCTGTAATCAAGACATAATGAAAATTAGTTCTGGAAGAAACCAAATCAATGAAATCTGAGGAGGGGGTTGCATCATTGTGGTTCAGGGCTGATGTTTGTGACAATGAGAGCTCTGCTTGGTGCTTTTCACAGCTTAGTCGGTGTGAAGAACACAATTGTTAATGGCATATGCTTTTAAATACCGGAGGCTGCCTGGGATGCACAGGCTGCTCACGTGTGTTCCCTTGGTTCCTTGGAGCTAGCTGCTCATGAAGCTTACGAGTGTGTTTGAAAGAGTTGTGCCATTTTCAAATTTTTCAGTGTTTCCATTAATTATTGAAAAATTCATTTTTTTATTGATTTCAAAATACAGAAATCATGTTGTTGCATGACTACTATGAAAAGATGAATCTGTTTTGAAAGTTATCTAAATAATTCTTGGAAACTCTTTGGAAAGTGGAGTTGTAGCCAGCCTTTTACTAGTAGTTATTTGCTGAGATTTTTTAAAATGAGATGTGAATTGCAGCTAAGTGTTACTCATTAATTGTTCACAGGGTTTTGCTGGTTGTTGAGTCTGCAGTGGGGAATTAAAAACTAAATTTGATAGTATGAATAGACATGTGTTATTTTGTTGTTGATTTGGGGTTTCACCCCCAAAACATTACTCAACCATGGGAGAAGTATTTTTATATCTGAGTGTCCTGATCAATAAGGTCAAGAAAGATTGATTTCAGGAGCTATTGCTGTGTTTACAGCACAGATCATACACGGTCATTTGTAGAAGGGGATGGGAATTCTCTTGTTAACTCGGGAGTCGAGAAATCAGCAGACACATCTTACATGTCAATGGGCACTGAAAAGAGTCCTGGTGGTGTCAGTCATGGACTGAGAGAAGGAGACTGACACTGTTAATTGAATTTCCCTGGAGAGCATGAAAATATACCCTAATGTGGGGGGAGGAATGGGGGAGTGGGAACCACACAAGCTGTCAGTGTGTGTGAGCTGATAACATTGATTTACCCTTGCTAATGGCCTGGCTTGAATAAAGAATTGCCCTGAGGGAGGACAGGGTTCACTACAGTAGATCCTTGCCACTTACTAGAAATTCTTCTTACTCAAAAGAAGTCCTGCAAAACTATTACACAATACAGTTGATCCAAAACGCCTCTTTCCATTCATACTGTGAAACATTGGATTTTTCTTTTGTTAATGGTTTACACTGCCTGAAAAATTTATGTATACAGGTACACCAGGGGAAAAAAAAGATTGGTTTTACAAATCATGAAATAAATTGCTGAGCTGGTGTTGGTAACAGTAAATAAGAAAAATATATACCATTAAATTTCTCAACAGAAGGAAGGGTTATTCAACTCATTAGAAATTCCATGACTGTGCTAAAACAGCATGAAAGGGTGGGGTGTAATATTTATGCAAACTTGAATCGCAAAAAAGCCACACACAAAAGATTTGCAGCCTTTTGTCTCAATGGGATTTGCCTCCAGGTACAATCAAATCACACTATTTCTGTTTGGACTTAACCTTCATCTGATGTGTTCCACAGTACTGAAAAAGGCTTTTTCTCACTTCTGAACCTCTTTCACAGTGTGAGAACATTCTAGGGTGTTGCATGCCTGCATGATTATTGTGGTCACACTTGCTCTTGTTTCAGCCTTCCTGCTCTGCTGGACACAAAAACATTCTGCACGTGGGGCCGAGTGATTCCACCAATACAGCAAGAAGTGCTTGTTTAATGCAAACTGAAAGGTTTATATATCCTCTAGATACTCAGATTTGAGAAATCTCTTTCAGGCAGAGATACATCTTAACCACCGTGTATTTTGGAGTCCTGTCTGTTTATTGCAGCACCCTACCTGCTCCTCATTCACTGCTGCTTGTTCCCCATGCAAAGTCTATAGCTTTCACTTTGAATCCAATGCATATTTTGAGTGCTAACAAATGAAAGAGATGTTGCTTTGCTTTGCTTTGCTTTGCTTTGCTTCAGGTGGTTGTTAGAACTCCAGACACTTCTCGATATGCCCATAGTGGCTTGGGTGAAGCTCTACATAAAGTAGGAGCTTTGTGTCCGATGCTGGAGGAGGATTTGCGAAGAACAAGCAACTTGAAGCACCGGTTTTGAGGATCTGACTTGGAGTGTGGCCATGAGCTGCATGAAACATGTGGTTCACGTGTCTTTAAACTAAATATGCATAAGAGGTACTCTAAAGTCATAAACCACCATGTGGTTGCAGTTTTAAACGGGCTTGTGCTCCTCAGGTCATGTGTTGGTAGCAGGCAAGGAGCACAAATCCCGATGTTGTGTACGCATGGTGTGCTGTCCCCCAGGTGTGTCCAACAGGTACTGCTGCTGCTTTGGGTGTGCTCTTGATTATTGGAAGGCAGTCCTTGGGTTTGTGCATCTCATCCTTTCTGGCAGAAATCCTGGAAGGAAGCTGTATTCACTTTCACCTCTGCTTTGTTTAAAAGTACATTAAGAAAACAAACACACACACAGAGCCACAACAGCAGGATGCATGCAAGTGTTACCAGAAAGCCCTGGCCTGAGGTTGGCAGATGTCATATGGGACTCTTCAAGCTCTTAGTAAGATCTGATAACCCTCAGTTTAAGATCTCCTATGAATGGGCCTTTGATGCTAAAAGAAAAACTCGTGTAACCTCTTACAGAAGGCAGAGCTGATGTTTGAAGTGGCAGCACTAGAGCACTTTTCCTGCCACGATTTTCTTGATTTTATGCATGTTCATTCCTTGATGGACTAATTTTGCACATCCGTCACCAAGGGCAGCTCTGTGTTTCAGAAGTGCAAGGAATCCCAAATTAACTGCTCAAGTCTGCCTTGAGCACTCACACAGAAATGTCCTGTAATAGGAAACTCTTAGGAACTAGGATATTGAGATCTGTATGTCCCATTAGTGTGACTGCAGCTACAGTTTTAACTTGCTTATGCTTATATCATCTATTTCCCTATTATGTAAAGAGGTGAGATTTACTGATTAAAAACTTGCTGATTAAAAAAATCTACTGATTAAAAAATGTCTGCTGCGTAGACATTAGACCCTAAGCTGACTGAAGTACATACATTTCTGAGGTTGTGACCCTAACCTGGGTCAGAGGTTGCTGCCTCTTGGATGGTCACCCTTACACTTGCTGACAGAACATCCCTTCCCTAAAGTTCTTCCTAAAATTTTTTTATAGGGGGTTGGGTTTGCCTTCAGGTTTTAGTATTCCTACTTTTAAATGTTAGAAGTGTTCTGTGTGGTTTTGGATAGGTCTGTGCTGGGCAGGGTTGGCAGACGCTTATTCTGAGGAAGGTGCAGGATGCTGCCCTCGTAAGGATGGTGGCAGCAGCTGAGGGCAGTGGCCTTTTCACCTGGCTCAGCTGCAGCTAAAACACTGCAGTTAAATCACTCCAGTTAAATTTGTACAACACTTACATGTGACGTCCAGACAAGCCCTTAATGTGTCTCTTGTCCATTTGGCTTGGAATATGGCACAGAGATTCAGTAGGATTCTGAGGGAACTTCATGATTTTTGGAATTTTAGGGTGACAATTAATCTGCTTAACTGGAATTACTTTTATATGATGCTTCTTACTGATCACTAGTTTGAAAAAGATCTCTGCCACAACACAAGTGATAAGTTTTCTTTAACTAAGTGGTTTGACTGAATGTCTTACAGCTCTGCTCCTGGAGAGAGGGCTGCAGCAGCAGGAACAGGATACAGGTTTGATCCATGGCCCAGTTCAAACAGTACACCTGAAGCTCCCATATCCTCACAAGGCACAAAGTCCTAACAAGATTTCACTGCTTCTGTTCATAAAACTTAGTATGATTTTGTATGGGTTTGAGGATAGCTGTGTCCCTGATCTCCTTCATGCTCTCTAGGTGCTCTAAAAATCTCAGTAAATAATAGTGAGTGCAAAATAAATTGTTGAAGTGTGGAATTAAAATGGAACCAGAAAATAAAAGAGAAGGCTTTTAATAAATTGGGCCACAGTGCTTATAGTTACTTACCAGCTCTCTTCATGCAAATCTAGAAGTAGCTGCCTTTCGATAGGCTAAGTTTCAGTGTGGTTATTTACATTACTAATTCAGAATAATACCCTTACTGGAAACAGATTTCAGGGGGAAAATACACTTCCGTAGAGAAGGTATCATTTTGTAACTGAAAAATGTGTGAATATGAGCTAGTAATTGACTGCAGTGGTTTAATCTGTTTTCTAAAGAAAAGGGTCTCAACGCTCATGATCTCTGAAACATGCTCTCTCAGTGACCATTAATGGTTTGTTTTGTGTCAGGCAATGTTTTTGGGTTTGGGATTTTTAGAGAGATTTTTCAGCCTCCTGTTTGAGCAGTGTGATGTCAGTTGTTTACATTTCAGTAAAATGTTTGTCGTAGCTTTCAAATACATGGGGACTGTAGACAGACAGTGTTTATCCCATTGTAAAGACTGTCAGAAATGGCTGGCTCTAACAACACACTCAGGCCCTGTATTTATGTTTTATTCTCTAAACTGTCAGGCCCATTGGGGATGGTGACCATAGCCAGGGTGGAAGAGGGACAACCCCCCCCCCAATAATACAAACTCTTCATCATCAGAAACAGAAACAATAAAATTAAAAACTTTTGAAGAACTAATATATGGAACAAAAGCAGTGTAAATGGAACATGTGTAAGCTTTTGTACTGTTCATTGTAACTTTCTTCAAATATCTCTACAGAGATTGAAAGTTGCCCTGTGTATGTGTATATAAATATATATATGATATATATATACAGACAAAATAGACTTTAGAAGCAAATACTCTGTTATAAAGACTCAGTATTGTTGCTTAAAGTATATTTAGGAATACAGTGAGAATTGTGATTCCCAGACTCTTGCACATGTAATTTTGGTGCTGCAGATATTTGCACCCAAGTAACTGTGTGTTCTTAGTGTAGCAGAGTGGTGTGGCCATCAAAAGGAGAACTGCCAGCTTATCTGTCACTATCT
This sequence comes from Corvus kubaryi, assembly GCF_017639235.1. Classification (NCBI taxonomy): domain Eukaryota; kingdom Metazoa; phylum Chordata; class Aves; order Passeriformes; family Corvidae; genus Corvus; species Corvus kubaryi. The sequence goes on from NW_024581047.1 coordinate 908,333, forward strand.
TATGTAAGTCAAAAAAAGCATCCTAGGGCATTATGTATGAAAAAGAGTGAAAATTACTGTTGTAGTGAATTTACCTGAATCATGAAGCAGTGGCTTTACCCACATTGTCTGTGTTTTGTGATCTTACCGGGTCTCCACTAGAGGACACCACTGGCAGAAACAACCACTGTCCTTTGAGTTCTTACAAGTAATAAATCTATTTAGAAGTAGAATTTCTTTCTGACAACAGGTTCAGACACCAATGTGCTTGGAAATTACACAAGTCTTTCTCCTACTAAGCTACTTACAGCAGCCTGTCTCCTGGTGTGGGTGCATAGGGACTTACCTGGATAATCACTGTGTATCCTGACAAGACTTACATGTGCAATCACACAGAGAATTCTGCAGAAAAAGTAGAAGTACACATATGCACAGTATTAATTTAAAAAGGAAGTAGCCACATGCCCACAGTTCAAGGGGTATATTGATGAGCCAGGGTTGTTGGTGCTATCACCACTTGGCAGGGGTTTCTGAGCACGTTGGGGTGTCCATCTGCAGCGCTGGAACAGCTCTGCAGCTGGGCTGCAGTGCAGCACTGGCAGGGCACCAGCAACAGGGCTGAGCTCTGCCACAGCTGGCAAGGCACATCCATAGCTGGGGATGAAACCAACTGGAAAGGCTCCCGAGCCTGCTCCCTTTCCACCTCCCCCTTGTGACACCTCAGTGGGACCCTGCGGAGCTCTTGCTACTGTCATGGTGCAACCTCTGCTGTTCTCTTACATGATGTGTGTCTTCTGGCTCTTGGCCAGGTGAGCATTTTCATGCACAGTGCACTGGTTTACACCAAAAAGCCGTCTTTTGTATCAGGCAGTGGGCATTTTCCAGCCAAAGTTTTAAAAAACAAAATAAACACTCACATACCACCTTAACTGTGCTTTCATCCTTATGGGTTTTGTTCTCTGTGAAAGTAATTGCTACTCTTACTTGTTATAATGAGAAGTTAAAACTTTAAGGTTCATTTTAGCTAAACATGTGATGTATTTCTACGTAAATAGTGGATTCATATTTTAATCCATCCATTAATTTTTCAACTCGGGATACTCCTGCAGTAGCCAGTTCCAAACCTACAGTGATGCCACATGAGGGGAAGTCATTAATCAAATGTACAGCTGAATTATAACAGTTTAAAAACAATTTAAAGTTCAAAATCCAAACTTTAGGATGGGTATTGAATTACAAGACATAAAAATAAGTTTTAAAACTTAAAAATAATTTTTTTTAAAAAGTAAAAAACTAGTAAGTTTTTTTCTTTAACTAAAAAATAAGTTTTACCAGCTAAAACTAGAATTCAGACCCTTGGAACTTTGTATATTGCCGCTGAAAGTCTAATAATTTTGCCAACACAGAAAGTAACAAAAGGAATTCTGTATTTATGCTTCCTTTGTTGCAAATGTCAAGTACAGAACCTGAATCAGAGCATGAGCTCTAGAAAGGGTAAAGCAGATATAATTGGTGGAAAAGATGAGATGTAAGTAACCCTCCTCAAAATTAATTCACTTCCTTAAAGCCTATAACAATGAGAATTAGAGAGTTTTAGTGTATAGGTGGTCAGCACTGAGTGCCAGTGATGCACGGTGCCACTAAAACACAGCTTGAAGAAGGTTCAGCAGTGTTCAAAGCCTGGACTATCAGTATTGTCCTGTAACTACCAGTTTATCTGCAGGTGGTCCAAGCTGCTGTTGGTACTAGAAACATCCCCTTCTCTAGCAACTGCAGCAGCAGATTTGATAGTCCCAGCACAGAGGCTGTGGGCAAACACAGGAGGAGCTCTTTGGACAGCATTGCTCAGCCAAACAGCCTTTCCCTATCACTGCCTGGAAGAAGTCAACAGGTCAGGTTTGTGTTGTGTGCTGCAGGTTGGGCAAGGCAGCTTTAGCTCACCAATAATTCGTTTGCCCAGACTTTCTGTAATCTGCGGATTAACCTTTTCCCCAAGATGAGCATATAAATAGGAACTTGTTACTAGAGGTCAGTCACAGAATATTTTTTAACTTGTTTGCTGGAAATGGTATTAAAAGGCAAGTTCAGTTCACAGATAAGCTCTGCAGTGTTCTTTTCCAAGATTATTGGGAGGTTAATTTATGTGCACAGAAACTACATGTAGTTGAAAACTGCTGCGGGATGTAATTAAATGCTGTCAGCTTCCAGTGTTGTACTAATTGTGGCTTTTTGCTGTCAGATCAGTCTTCTACGTCAGTTTAGAACTAATACATCATATCAGAATGCATATAATGGATATTTATACATTCCAGGGTTCCAGCAAAGTTCCTTCACTACAAGACAGGAGGTATGTTTTAGTGTCATTAAAGCCCAGGCACTGATTTCTCAGTGATGAGAACTCTCTACCCAGACACATTTCTGCCAATAGCAGATCCCAGTTTAGAAATCACAATAAAGTAATGATTATTATGGTTTCTAAAGAAATTTTTGTTTATTTTGGTCTGATGGTATATATATATACACACACATATTTTCTTTGAAGTATTTTTAAAATTCAACAGTGATTTGAGACCATCAGTTCTGACTCAAGAACGTATCACCCAGAGGCCTTCATGGTCCGTTCTGATGTTTTCAGTACCTCACAAATCCACACTGTTCCTGTGCCCCACAGTCTTTTGTGGCTGTCGTGTAGATGAGCTGATGGGAAAATGGTCCAAGAGGTTACAAGAGAGCACCCAAGGCAATCAGGGTGAAAGCTGTATTTAGAATTCAAGTGCCCTTGACTTCATGACAGGTCTTTAAACAGCCACTGCTCCCTCTCCTTATGTCCTCTCCCACATAATTTTAATATCTTCAGTTTGGCTTGATTGCACTGGTTTCCATAGTTTAGGTTCAGCAGAAATCAGCTGCTTTCTAGTGGCTGACAGCTCTCAGCAGTGACTGGTCAGATCCAGTGTTCAGAGAGACCCAATTTTCCTACTCACCGGGCAATTCTTTGTCCAATAAATATTGAGAGGGGACAGGACAAGATCAAGTAATTGTGCTTTTTATTTACCTGTTTGGGAACTTTTATTTGTGGGATTAATCAGAAAAGGTCAAATTGGCCTCAGCTAATGGAGCCATCTGTGGAGATCCAGGAGCAGTTGTTCCTCTTACTAAGCCTCTGTTGTTGCTTTCCTCCTTTAATTGATGCACTTACTAGATGCCCTGTTATTTATAAATAGACCAAACCTTTATTTTTAATAAGCACAAGTGCTGCAATGCTCAGTGCTGTCTCAGAATATCTATGAGGATAATTCTTGCTTTCCCAAGCAGTATTGTCTGTTTCCTGTTATGCTACTTGGCATGGGTGAAAGCAGCTGAACAGAGAGCATGGAATTCACTGGGATATCTTTACCTGTCTTTCCTTTATGGCTTTCACTGACTCTTGAGGCTTCACAATTAGAATTGTGAGGGTTCTGACCTTGTCAACAGAAGTGCAATAGCGTGCCTCACTGTGACTTTACTGGTGAACTGAAAAGCCACTGTGGAACTTGGAAGGAGATTGTGTAAATAAGGCTCGTCCTGTTCAATTAGATCACACAGTGAGTCAGTAAGGAGTCCTATTGAATTTGGTTTAACCTTACAATGTGGGCAGGTGTTTGCAAGCAGAAAAATGAATTAAGTATATGATGGCATAGACAGAAATTAGGTTTATGTGCACAGGGTTTAGTGTTTTCAGGACAAGCCTAAGAATCAATTTCTTAGTATTGGTATTGTCCCTAGGCCTGAACCAATTTTAGGTTGCTTGTCAATAGTAGACTTCCAGAGGGGATAGTTGAAAATGCCTCTTCTTTTAGTTTTGATGGAGTTAAAAAATAAGGTGAGCCTCATGTTTATATTGCATTTGAATGCTGTATCAACTGCTTGCTTTTTCACCCTTTTTGTTCTTAGGTATTTGTCCTCCTCTGTGCTAAATACAGGCAATGGAGTTGCAGTTGGCATACCTTAGCTGTGGAGTGAAAAGCCAGTGTTACCCAGATAGCTCAGGTGCCAGAGGCACCTTTCCATGGGAGTGTGCAAGTACTGAGCTCATGCACTGGGTGAAACACCTTTCCCAGGCCCCTTTCCTGCCAGCAGGTGCCCGGGAACCATCCTCTCCTACCTGTGGAAACACACAAACAGAGGAGCTGCCTTATCTTTAAGGCTTCAAAATCACCTTTCAGCCGTCAGAATTCTCACTTTGCTGTGCCAGGACAAGGTGGGATGGAGCATTTCTCAAGGCCTCCTTTCTGGGGCTTTACCCCATAAGCAGTGCAGGAGGGGAATGGATGTAAATACATGATAGATATTCCTTAATGTGAACTATTGCCTGCCTCCAATTCAAATGACACTGAGCCAGTTCAGGCACATGTTTTAATCCTAAACTAGTTTTCCATTGATATTCAATGGTTGAAATTTTATTGTGGGTGAATTCACTCATGTTTGTAAACCAGTTTGAGATTTTCAGATAGAGTGGGGGATTACTAAAACACTAATTTCATTAAAGAGAAGTGTTGCAGGGAGTAAAATTGTCTATTTTAATAGAAAATGCTACTTTTTTGTACTCTCCAGTGATTTTCACTGTATAAAGTCTGGATGACACATGGACATATGTGTCCATGGGTTTGTATGTGCATGTAGATATACTTTGGTATTTATTTAAAGGGAGAGGAAAGATTTTTAAAAAAAAGGTGGAGCCAGCCCAGTATTCAGTTGTCTGGTTTGTTTTTCTAAGGGAGCTTTGAACTGCATTTCTTAGCCCCTGGCATTTTAGATAGAATCTTCAAACAGTAGATAAAATGAAAGAAAAAAATTCTTAAGATGGATTTCAACTATATTTTACTAATTAGTTATTATTTCTTCCATCAGTGAACAGTTTAGAATAGAGTTGCACAAGTGTGTTCTTTCAGAAATAGAAGTCAGCACGTTTCAAAGTATTTGGGTTCCATTCAGAAATAATTTCTTCTGAAATACTTTAGTTCCTGAGGTCTGTTCAAACGGGCTTTCCAGATCAGCTTCTGATTCGGACATTCTGCAGGACCAGCAGAAAATATTCTTTAGGCCGATGAAGGAAAAATCATTGTTCTAAATTTCCTTTTTAGTCTACATGAAAATATTTATTTTGGAGGTTTGTCTTTGAGGGAGGGTCTACAGCAGAGTATTTCACTTAGTTCAAAAATATTTCAAATAGTCAAAATGTGCTAAAGTCACACAGAGCAGAGATAGCCAAGCTGGCATTAATTCATTTGAGCTGTTAAAGCTCAGCATTATTTCTGATTCTGCTCTACTTATTAATTAATAATAATACTTTAACAGGAGAAATGTATGGAAGTGAGTACTTTGGTCCAGGACACTGGATTTCACCCAATAACTCTTGCACCAAATTAATAAATTATGATTTAACTAGGATCATAGTTTTCTAGGAGATAATCAGGTTTGATTTAAAAACTTTAAATTATCGAGAGTCAACTATATATGCTAAGTATATTATGCTCATCATTAATTACTCTTGGCATTAAAAAAACCCCATTTTATTCTTACCTGAATTCATTCAGTTTCAGCTTCCAAATATTAGCTGTTCCTGTGCATTATCAGAAATCATCTTCCCATTCAGGTCCTTCCACACTGTCATCCCATCATATTTTTACTTTCCTCAGCATAAACTAAGTTACGCTTCTGTCGTGCCTCCTGGTGAGGCAGATTTCTCTGACCTCTTCTTTTCTACAAGTGTTGCAGTTTGCCAGTGCCCTGTGTAGAGAGAGGGGAGCAGCAGTGCAGGACAGAGGTTTTGGTCCCACTTCTGTCCTGGAATATTGAACACACAATCCAAAAGCTGTCACAGAGTGGTGCTGGCTTTATTTCATTCTGTCTTTCTGTATTGCCCACTGACTTGTATAAATTCAGCCGCGATCTTGCCCCGGTTTGGTTTTATTTCTGAAGCACACAGTTCAAATTATGCGACTGCTTTAATGAGTGTAACAAAAGCCAGCCAAGTACCAGCACAGGCCAGTTGGCCTTTTCATGTGTTTCTTTGTTGGCCACCTTAGGTAGGATGAGGCATACATGTAAATCACTCTTCTTGAGCTGTGTGTATTTTTCTGTACCAAATGTCAGATGATGAGATGAAAACATTATATTGAACTTTCTATTTAGTCTGCTCATTTTCAAATTTGCCAAACATACTTGTGTCCTTGGGTAAGTGGTGCTTTGGAGGGTGCCACAGATGCCAAACCCTGATAAAATCTACCCTATCTTGTTAATGAACACACGAGCAGTTGTTCCCCATCTGCTGCCTCTGTCTGAAAGGTTAGGAAGCCCTTCCTTTTTGATCACAAAGGACATAATTATTGTCTGTAGAGGAGTCAAGTACAAAGACAGTCCATCCAGTCTGACCACTACTACACTGCAGGCCACCAAAGATTAACAGCTGCTTCTCCTTTGATTAGGTTAGGTAATAACAGTTACTTTAGTTAATAATTGGATGGATTCCCAGGCCATGTAATTCAGGTTTAGGCTGTCATTTTTTTCTGGCATGTAGCTGAGCTGTATTACTGGAACAGAGCCTGTAATCCTATTAGTCAGTTGTCACTCGAGCCATAGGAGAGAAGGGAAATTCAGATCCATTAAGGTGTTGTAACAGGTAGGTAAATAAGTTAGCCATGGTTGCCCACTGTGCAGGGAGCTGTCTTACTGAGGTTTTTTTACAGGATTAATTTTAAGTTTCTCAATACGTTTAATTCATTATTAATCCATAAAATGGTTACATGGTTTGTCTAATTTATCACTGTTTCTGTTTACTGTGCCACACATGCATTGGTGTACACACACTTTCCACTAAGTTATTTGATTCATGCAGTGTTCTGCCTAAGTTAGTGGCTGTGTGCTTCAAATGACCAGCTTATAATGGTCCAGAGATTAAATCCCTGCTTACTGTCACATAAGCTGGGTTGGCTTTCCTCCTGTACAAACAAGACCACTGCAGTTCACAACGATGGGCTTGGGAGGGATAAGGAAAACAGGCTCTTGTCATGGATTGGTTTTCAGTGCTGTGTCTGCTGCTCCAAGGGACCGCATCTCTGTTTTTGTTTTTCTAATGTTTAAGACACATCTAGGTGGCATCCCCAAGGTTTTTGTGCCTCCTCATCTCTGTTAAAAAATGCATAGATGACAGTAATAATAATTTTTGTCTACTTGTTCATTTGTCCCTGCTCTCCTGTGTCACCAGGTAACTTCAGAGCATAGAAATCCTTTTGTATTTAAAAATCAAATTGTTTAAAAATGTTATTTGAATAGTTGTGAATTTCTGAAACAATGTATAAAAACCTGTTTATATATTTTCTGTTGTTCAAGGAACATGAATCCCATGATACCGATTGCAGAATAACCCTCCCAGTCTAAATGTGCAGCCACTCAAAGAACTGTTCCTACAGTGAAATTATGAAGCAGGTTTCATAAACAGGAGAGCTAATTCATTTGGGATACTAAGTTAGAAGTCTGGAGGCTTCTTTCAAGCAGCAAAAACATGCAATGCTGGTTTATGCTCTTTTCAAATAGGGATTTAGTATTTATTCCCTGTCGGATCTATCATTTTTCATAATCATACGATGCCTGATCTACTCAGAGCTTTGGGTGCCACCAGAGTAAAAGTTGCAGTTACCTGAAAAGGTCTTTCATTCTAACACAGGTTCAAATGGGGATCAATTTAAATATTATGTGAGCAAGGGCTCTGAGTAACTGAGATTCCTCAGTCCACTTCTTTTGAATTTCTATTATAATATGTATCAGCTAATGTAAAGCTGATGACAGGATGTTCCAACATGGGAGATTTAATGCTGTATGTTCTTTATAGCAGCTCACCATTACAAGGTCTTGTCATGGGCAGCTGAGGGATAATTTCTTCTTCCAGTGTGTCCTCCAATCCCACAGTGTTCACCCTGAAAATGTCAGCAGTGCAGTATTCAAGTGACTCTTCTGCTCCTTTGGGGACAGGGCATGTTTTCCTTTCAGCTCCCATGGGCTGCACTGGCCCAAGGCCAAGCCCCAGGAGCTGTGCCCTGATCCTGGGATTCCTGACAGCTGGGCACTTAGGTGGGGACCAAGGTTGTTCACACATGCCAGATACCAGCAGCTACTTTGGCATCAACATTGCCTTCCAAGAAACGGGTTAGAAGCCCTTGAAGTTCTCCATCTTAAAAGAATCACTGGAGATAAATATATTAAATGTTGTGCTAAAAGTCATGTATCCCTACATGGCAGTTTTACAGACCTCTGTGAGCACAGGTAGCAAATGCTGTGCTCATGTGTCTTCCCCATCTTTGCTGTTGGTTGTATCTTCATTTTACATGCTCTCCCATGCATATAGTTAGGGATTTCTTTTCACGGATAAGCGTCAAAATGCTAATGAATTTTTATGAGTAATCTGGAAAGAGGAGTAGTAGGACATATAGCTAAATCATATAAAATCAGAAGAAATTCTGGGCTCCCTTCTGCTTGATAAAAAACCGTAGTAGTAACAGAATTTTTAAAAATGCACATGTGTATTTTGAGAAGTATACCTGTATTTTAGTAAAGTATTAGACAAAAGTGAACCAGGCACTCTGAAAAATGTCTGTCTATAAAAGAAGTGATGCTCCAGATTGAAATGGAAGGAGAGCACATCGGAAATTAAACAGCTTCAAAATGTTTATATGATTTTTAAAATAGATACGGGACAACCTCCCCTCAGAATAGGGAGACGTTGCTTCTTTCAGTTTGGCTCTAGTGACTGATTTGGGATAGGGGGAAGTTCCTTTCAGGACACTTCATTACCAGGTATTTATGGAGAAAAGAGGAGTTCTGGGAAAAAAAATCACAGATAAGAAAAGTTCACATGAAAAAATAGAAAAGAAAAGGTGGAGTTTAGCATTAAAGAGAACAGAGAGTTGAGAAACAAGCCGAGTAGGAAAAGGAAGCAGTGTACGAGTTCAAGAACGGAGTGATTGCTGAGGGGAGAAACAAAATGAATGCAATAAATCGGATGTAACTCAGAGTAATGGGATGAAATAGAGAAAGGGCATATTTGGTCTAAATGACAGGAAAGACTTCTTGCCACAAGAGCTAATAGGTTGTGGCATAATCTCCCTTGAGAAACGGGGAAAGTGAGAAGTGGCAAGAGCTGGGTACATTTGGAACTGGAGGAGCAGTAACAAATAAATCAGCAGCATCACAGAAAGGCCGCCCTCATTGCTGTGCTGCACAGCCACACTCCCAAGCTCCTCGTGTGCCTCCTGCTCTGCACTGCTCAGGGTGTGCCCATTCCCAAGGCAAAGGCACACTGGAACTAACAAAATCTCTCTTTTCACCTGGGAAGTTTTAAGCTGAAGCGAGCAGGGAAAGGTTAGAAAGGCCTTGGGCTCTGTCTGGGGGTGCTGCAGCACTGGGGGAGCAGGGGAGGAGGAGGTTTGAGAACTGTGGCTGTGAGCCAAGGTGCTCAAATAAAGTCAATAATGATGATTTATGGCGGGACTGTTTCTTTGCTGTTTGGGTCTTTTCTTTATGGCTCTACCAGGAGTTGGTAGAAAGTGTTATTGGGAGCCAAGGGAGCTTAAGGAGGCAGGGTTTTGAGATTTTTTTTAGATGGGAGGAAGAGGAAGCAGAGGAAGAATACATGAGTAAAACACAAAAATAACTGCAGTTAAGGCACACTTACTGGCCTCACTGGGCTAAAATTAACTGCTAGAAATTATACTTATCAGCTAGCCTGTAGGAAATCACTGGTTGATTTTCTTAACTGCTTGGTAAGTTGGCACACAGATTTCCACTCATTTGAGGCTAGTTATTCCTTGGAAGGTAAACCTTTTGGTTGTCTAAAAATCTAAATGTAGTTCGTATTAATTGTGGAAAATGCTTCCTTTTTGAATATCTGACTTCTGTGAGCAGTTTTTCTGTAGCTTGTAAATCAAATACAATATAGCTGTTTGCTCGAATGAAACTTAATGGAGAGAAAGTTGCATGATTTAAATAAAAAGTAAGATATGTACTTCTGTGTGTAATGTCTGATCTCACAGGGAAAAATGTTGTCCCTCTAAATCATATTACAGCTGTTTAATTATTCTTGTAGTTGTTCAAATAAGGATTTTATTGTCAGAGTCACTAGGAGTTTTTTCTGTTACGGAGTCTGTTACAATAGAATACATTCTTTACAGACTAACAATAATCGTGTTTATAGAGGATGTCCCATTTTTTCCCCATGTGTGAAGTGCTTGCGACACTGGGGGGAAAAAAGAAGAAATTCTTTCTTATTAACCACAATATTATTATCATCATCATCATTGACAAAATCAAGATGATCAAATACAAACTGCCAATAAAAACTATACAAAATTAGTAGCTTAGAAGTAGAGAAGAAGAAGATTTTACTTGCTTTACTGTAAACAGAGGAGATTAAACCAATTTTGCAGGAAAGGAAAAGAGTGCAAGTTCTAAAATAGTGGATCTGCTGCAGCAAACCCCAGTCATTTGCAAACTGTGATAATAATGATAGGATGGTATTTAAGTGTAAAATTGTATATGCAAGTTCCAAGTGGACACCTAGGAAAAGGGATCTGCCTGAGCTATTTTATGCATATTTACAAACCAAGCCTGGAGGTTGTCTCCTGTTGGAAAAGTTTGTAAAAATGACAACGTACCCATCTAGAAATTGTCTATATTTTTAAAATCATACAGTAAAAGCAGTATAGCTACAAAGATAATAGCAACAGATAAAGGTGAACTTTATTAAAATCCCTATAACTGTATGTCATTACAGAAAATATGGTATTCAAGTGTATTGCCTGTGTAGTACTTGATATGTATATATGATAATTGAAAAAAATAACACCTGAGAGTTTCAACTCATCCTTGTGCATGGGCAGTGAAATGGTCTTTTTCAAAGATGTTCAACATGATCAGTAAGTGCATTAAGGATTTTCTACATTGACAGAATCCACAACTGTCAGATGTACACTTTATGTAGACAGTTTTTAAATTTCTGTTGGTTCTCTTCTGTGTTTGTGTTTCTTTAGAACACAGCAGATAAAATTGCATTCCGGGCTGCAGGAGGATTGACTGCCCTTGAAAATGTTCTTCAAACAGTGACTTCTCCCACCAACCTGAATGCAGCTGCACGGGTTCCCTTTAAGTAAGTATGATGGGTCCTTCACCTTCCACTTAGAGTCACTAGAATATTCATTTCATATCTGCTGCTTCACTGCTTCTTCTTCTCCTAGTCCCGTGTTGAACTTCAGAGCAAAAAATCGTGCTGTTCTCTATGCCATGGAAGGTGAAAGACATTTCCACTCACCCTCTGGTTTCTTAACTTGGTGATTTTTATTTTGAGCTATGATATATTTGAGTAGCAGCTAATTGTATAAAAAAAGACAAAACATTTAACAGAGGAGGAGATACGTATCTTTTGAAGTTAGTCTGCAAAGATCTCTAATGGGAAGCAGGGGAATTTTTTAAAGTGTTGTAATTCGCTGGAATCCGTCTGCTTTTAAAATGAAATAGTTGTAAGATACTGCTAGCTGAAAGGGCTCCTACAAACAGGTAAATCAAAATTCTTGTGGATTAGAGAAATTCCTCTTTACAGAACATAAGAATGGAAGGGTTTAAATGTCTAATCCCTGAAAAAGAAGGTGGTGACTAAGCAGAATTCCTGCAAAAACTGGTGACTCAAAAGCATGTTCTTTTCCCTAATCTCTAAGTGTAGTTTTTATACAGTCAAGAGCACATAGGTGCTTTCAGAGCAGAGCTGGGCATGGTTTTAGTACAAGATGAACCAAACCCAGGATACCCTGGTGTGTACCATTGTCATCATTTGTTTGTAGATACTTTGTAATATTGGTATAATTGTAATTTAGGCACTACAGTGTGAGAGTTTGGATTAAAACTGGCCGATAATATGTTATGGGACATGCGTGTGAAGTGCTGGGAAAGAGCACTAAGGAAAAACCATTTTTTTAATATCTTGACATCGCACTTGTAAGAGAATAAATAAAATGCCTGCTTTTGCAATTGTGCCAAATGCACTTGCTGCAAGTCCAGCCAGCTCCACTGGTGAGCAGTTCTGAGTTGGGCCTATGGTGAGCAGCTCAGGGACAGCTTGGGGCTTCTTCATTTGTGCCATCTCTAATTTTGAGTTATCTCATCAATGTGGAATAAGCTTCACAAGGGACAGGATTGCACTGTGTGCCCACATAAAACCTAGTTTAAATTGAGCTTTAAATTCTTAGAATGTGCACCTTCGATTCTTGTTATTTCCTTTTAAGAATAGTCTTGTGCTTTAGCAGCCTTTGAGAGGTTTGAGAATATTGTGTTTATATTACTGAAAACATCGTGCTTGAAGTTTGTTAGGCAGTTTGAGGATGTATTAGTTCTCGAAGGAGTTTGTGTGCTGATAAATAAAGCCCCATGTCAGCCACATTTGCATAACAGAAATCGCATCCAAAGAGTTGATCAGAGTTCTCCTCTGTCTGACACTATCTCACACCCCTTTCAGACCAGTGGTCTCTCAGGTTCCTGAGCCTGTTCATGACTGAATTATAAAAAGTTTTTGCATCTTTGAAAAATTCTCTAAACATTGTTTTATTAACACAGGTTTTCCACTAGCTGTATTTCCAAAAGAAATATGGGGGCAGAAGAGAGATTAATATAAACTGTTCTGACAACATTGTATGTTAAAAACATCTTCTGAAGAACTTTGCTCCACTCCTGAAATACAGCATTTCATTCAACTTCACAGCAAACTGCAGTCTCCACTTTGTAGGCATCTGGCAGTTGGGAAGTTATCCATCAGATTGCACGTAATTTGACACAGGATCCTGTACTCTAAAGCAAGCTGCTCTTGCAGGGTTGGTCTGCAAGAGTCTGACTGCTTGAGTCTGACTTAGAGAGTCTGGAGTCTGCTGGAAGTGGCCCAGGGAACTTGGTGTTGCTGCATGGGATGCAGAGCCTCCTCTGTTGGTATTTCTGTGGTCTTTTTGATGGAGAGGAATGTTCTGTGCAGAATCTGCACCTCAACTGTCCAATAGTTCCAGAGGGTGGGACCTTCTCTGAGCAGTTTGAACCAGGCACAAGCCATGTTTGTGGGTATTGGTATGGTCTCACTGAAAGGATTTAAGAAATTTTTCACACACAGAGTGATTGAGGGAGGTTCAAAACCAAAGGACAATCATAGAATGTATTTAATTCTTTAAATGAGGAAGAAAGTTCAGATCACATTTCTCATTTAATTTTGAAACGAGTTTGAAGTTACTTTTCTTTCTTTTGTGCAAATATCATTTACATCCTGATTTCTTGAACTTTGAATCTAGTGAACCAGCAGTTTTCTCTGTTTAAAGACAAAGCAAAGCCCTGTGGAGAGAAGTTGAATTACGAAGTTTCATGAATTGCCCTCCAGTCTTCCCCCAGCCAAATATGCTTTTCTGAAGGACGCCACTGTACTTCAGACTGTTTGTGGGTTCTTGGAATGTTTAACCATTTGTACTCATCTTAAATTGGGAATTGTCTGTTGCTTTGTGATGAGGATAAGCTATTTACAAGTAGGTGAGGAGATTACATGGGCTATTATCTACATCTCTCTTTCTCCAAAATCCTGGCAGTATGGTGCAGCTCAACTTTAATCCCATGTCTACAAGATAAAGCTTTATTATCAGAAGATTTGACAATATGCCTGTTGTTTTGTACCACTGTCCAGCTCAGTAGTTAGGAGCAGCAGGACGGGAAATGCTGTGAGGAAGCAATAACATTTATGAGACAGATGATACATTTGGTGTTGGGGCAATTTTTCTCCCCTTCAAATAAATCACTGGAAAAGGGAAAGAAAAAGCAGTGGGTTATAGCAAGTTTTATTTTTGGTGTTAGCATAAAAATTAATGTCCAGCCGCATTATTTCTTAAAGCAGCATTTTGTAGTTTTCCAGAATTTGTCCACTTCTCCACAGAACAGTCAGCAGAATTTGTAAAGGTTTCAGAGCTCTACAGTGTTTTTCTTACACTTCTACTGAAAAGCAAATGGGAGCTGCACAGCGAAACAATTTAATGCCTTAAGATGAAGACCAGGAGATGAGTCTCATCCCCTGAGTTGCCTTGCAATGTGCAGCTCATTTACCCGCTTTGTGCCGTGACACGCTGGTAACAAACCTGCTAACAAATGAGGCTTGTAGGTTTGTTTAATTAGCATTTGGGAAATGCTTTGACTTCCTTGAGTGACAAGTATTTTAAAAATTGGCAGTAGCTGTGTAAGGAACAAAGTTGGATTTTTGCTACAAGCTAAGATAGGATTGAAGTCAAGTTTTATGTATCTTCTACTTTCATACAGTTTCTTGCATCATTTACTTAAAGCAAATATTATGAGGGAAAAAAAGCTCAAACCATAATTACATACATAAAAAGAAGAAATTAGTGCCTCCATAGTATTTTGTGTAGCATTGATACAAATGACTTTTATCAGTGAGAACTATTTTGAACTAAGAGCTGGTTTTATAGCTTGTTCTCTGTAACTTTTACTTGGGTTTATGAGTATACGCTTCTTAAGCTGCAGTGTTGCTGTTAATGCATTTTTATAGGATTGTTCACAAACAAACTTTTTTTACATAAAATGCAGAACAAGCTTTCTTATTTTCCTCTGAGGTAGAGAAACATATAAATTTCTTAACGTATTAGAAACAGATTAATTGAAAACTAGTAATTGGTACAAGGACATAAACACACTCTAAAGAGAATGAACACTGTGCAAGTTCAACATCTGAAACCTGCAGCATCTGTCTCTTCCTGTGACCTATTCCTGCTGTCTGGTTTAGCTGGATTTTGGGCTCAGAGCTCAAGAATAAAGCAGCATTGCCCTCGTGTGCAATAAAGGAACAACAATTTGGTTGTTGAAAGCAGCTCTGTGAAATGTTACGAAACTTTCAGATTTAAAGCCAGGTCTTGCATTAAATGATTGATAAGCCAGGGGCTGGAGAATTTTGGTGGAATTTCAAATTCTGTCATACCTGTAAATCCTGGGGTAAATTAATTGTTTGTCATTTGTCATTCAACAGTTTATTTGTAAGTGCAGCAGCATTTCAGAGTGAAACTCCAGTCTGGTTTTAGAAGTGTCTTGAAGCATAATTGATGCTGAATTTTATCTTCTCTCTATTAATTGCGTCTAGACTTCGGCTGAAGCCCTTTTTTTTAATTGCATATCCTTAAATAATGTAAATGACAGACAAAGCAGTAATTATGAATCTCTGGGAGTTCCTGATTGTATAAAAGACTGCGTGATGGTAAGAGCCTGTATGGTCTCCAAGAGTTAAAATTGATATTTTTAACCTTAAAATCAGGGGGGTTTTATTATTGTTTCAATCTGTATTCTTACCTTGATGGTTCCTTACCCATTCTACTCTACAGCCATTCTGTGCACCATTTTTCAGTAATATTTCACCTCCCACTTCTTTGCAACCCAGTGGGTAATTACCAGTACTGATCACGTTCCACATCCGAGTGCTGCATGATATTCAAACTGTTTAAAAATTAGCAGTTTTCTATTGAATTAACACATCCTAAATTTGATAATGTTTAGTTTTATATTATTGCACTGCCAAATTGAACTTTTAGGGTTATTCATTGATAATCAAAGTACATTTATTTATAATGTCAGAAGTTGGAAGAGTATGGAAAAGCTTTACACTTGAAACAGGTGAATTGTTCTGTGTTGATGATGCCCTAATTTTTGTAAAGCAAAAGTTGAGTTCTTGCCTCTGTATCCTGGTGCACTATCATGGATTAGTTTTCCATGGTTGCATATTGTAGATGCCTCAGTATTTTTAATTAAAGTTTGTCAACTTGTTTATATCAGGCAAATTGAGGAAATGAAGATGTTGCTAACATTAAAAAAAAAAAATCACATGCAGAAATACGAACTGTTGAGATCTAGCTTGATTAAAATGAATCCTCTTCCTTCATACTCATGTAAAATAAATATAATATACAGATTCGTATTTTTGTCTAGTTTAAAGACAGATTTCTTTTTTGGCTCAAAGCTTGTGTACCATAAGGAGTGTTTTTGTAATTGGATTGACTCTGGAGGAAAGCCTTGCATCCGAGGGCAGCCTGGCTGTGGGGTGGAGTGAACGTGCTGGCGGCCAGAGCTGGAAAGCTGATTTGTGGGTGTGATACAAAGTTTAGAGCAACATCGGTAATCAATAACCACCTGCTTTACAGAGCCTCCTGCTTCAGACCTTCAGCTGGCTTTGGGATCTCTGAAGATAACAGCTTTGGAATTAAGAGCAGTTAAGAGCTTCCAAAAGAGAAGAAAATGATGGGAAATGTGTTGGGTTTTTCATCCCAGCAAGTTTAACGTGTGGTTAAATAAAGTTGTGGCTCTGCCGTTCACAGCCCCTCGCTTGTCTCGGCAGCCTTGTGCAGAAATGGTGACAGTTGACAGCTGTTGTTCCCTTAATAAGATTAAAGTAAAGAAATTAGTTGTGCTGTCTCTAATCTGCCATTTAACACTGTGAACCACCTGGGGACACTTCTGTGCCGACACTCCCCGTGCTGAATTCCAGTCAGGCTGTGGAACCAAGGCAGAGCTGAGCTTGTGCCGTGATCAGAATGTGTTCAGACGAGCTGCTGCTGGGAAGCTATGGTATCAATTAAATGAACCCTCTTTATTGTTGTGAAAAATTAATTTGACATCCATTTGCTTCCAGCACCTTTTCAAGCGCATTATCGGAGTCTCTGAAAACACCAGTACTCTTTGTGACATGAGGTTCAGTTGGGAAATACAAAAGCATGGTGCATTCTTACTGTGGAATTTGGTCTTTATATAAAGTGGGAAGTTTTTGTGTTTTCAAGTGTAAAATAAATGATCCTCTTAGGAATTAGGAATCCCATATATCAAAAAGCATTTATTGCAGTGAATTAGCTAAATCACCTCAGAACTCTTAAAAGCTGTCAAAATTAACCTACAAGTTCATATTTGGCACTTTGGATGAATTACAATGTTTATATTTAAATAGAATTGATCTTTATTTTAGAATAGCTGATAAAATGACAGAAGCTGATTTAAAGTATCTTCTCAACAGAAAATAGAGACTGCCAATATAGTTTCTTCTCTTTTCCCCTCTAGAAACACCTACACAAGGGAATAATCTTCATGAAGGGTAGAAGTAGGTGACTAATGAAAATATTTTTCAGCATTACTGAGGGAAGGGAACTAAATCCCCTTATATAGTCAGGAGAGGAAAAGAGAACAGTGTTGCAAGACAGATTTTTAAAAATGCACATGAAGCATTTTTATGAATTATCTGTAGGTGTTATCCTTGTAGGGTAAAAGGTGAAATAGATGAAAACTAACCTGCCTTTGGTCAGTAAGTAATTATTTAATATTGTTTTCTTATCATGTAAACTGCAGATTGAAACCGATTTAATGAGGCAGTAGAGTAAAATTAATTACCAGTACAGTTAAATTAATGTAACTGGAAATATGGTGGTACTCAGAAAAGTAGGAAAAGTATAAATGTTCATTCACTTCTTTTCTAAATTCTCCAGATGAAGAGAATATAATCCAGCCATACTAATGAAAAAAATTTTACTCCACTTTTTCTGGCCTCTGAGCATTTCCAGTTTTCCTTAGCTTGAGAAATACGATGTGTGTATGTAAGAGGCCTCCATTTAAGCTCTGGAGCCAGGCTAGGTGACCAGATGCCTCAGCAATGAACCCAGCATCAGTAAAGGCACAGGCCTTATTGTGTAAATAATTTTGTTGTTTCAAAAAATATTTTAGGAGAAAGATAAAGTGTTAAACTCAGCTCCAGAAGTATGTTGAATTAGTCTGCAGCTTGTTCTGTTAAATACCAGCTTTGATGATTTCAGTGCAGTAACTTGGTGTTTGTTGCAGTCCCACTTTTGTATGACCTTTCAGCAGTGCTCATAATTTATTTTCTTCTT
Organism: Corvus kubaryi; assembly: GCF_017639235.1. Lineage (NCBI taxonomy): Eukaryota > Metazoa > Chordata > Aves > Passeriformes > Corvidae > Corvus > Corvus kubaryi. The sequence goes on from NW_024581047.1 coordinate 926,281, forward strand.
TGGAGCTTATTTGAACTTAGTCACATTTTTTTCACATGTTGAGAAAAACCCAACAAAATAAAAGTTCTTTTCCTTTTGGTTTGCTTTAGACAAACAACTTGAATGTCCAGCCATCTGTATTTATTATTGGCTATATTTATGATGCATTTGTGTTGTGTGTCTGTGCATGTTTGTGTAGTAACAGTGATGGCTTTTGTAGTAAGCAAAGCTCAAGAAACAAATTTTTTGTTTATTCTGAAATAGGGTTCTCTTTGATAAGATTAATCTTCTCTGTGAGAATATTCCCTAGGACTGGTCCCAGCTTCCCTGCAAGTCCTGTTTTGAGAAGAAGGAGCAGGTGGAAATCACTGCATGTGATGCAGAGAACAGTTGTGCATGCGCTTGTGATTTCGTGCTCTTCGCACTGCGGAGCTTCCCACTGCAGTCACCTCTTCCCCAGCCATAGGTGTAGCTCAGCCGATGCTGCTGGAGCTGTACATTAGCACTGGAGGCTCTGTGCAGGAGTGGGTGGCAATGTGGCACTGGAATTTCTGGGGCAGGCCTTTCACCTGCTGGGGTTTGCCAGTTCCTTGGTCATCCCTATTCCTTGTGTTGGAGCACAGGCACTGCTGGGAGCTTCTCTCTAAAACTGGCCCTGCTGTCCTGGGAGTTGCTGTCAAATACTTCACACAGGCTCTTGAAGGTCCTGCCAGGAAGGAGTTCATTGTGTGCCATAGCTGTAAGCCACACAAAAAAAATACTACCTATCCAAATGATGAAATTGGCTGATATTCTATATCAGTTTTGATAAGAGTTTTGAATACAGGAGAGTCCAGTACCCATAGAGTGTGTGGCTTCTGTTAAGTATGGCTTTACTGTTTTGAAGTTATTTAATTGATTTCATTTCAGGTATTAGTTCTGTTTGGGATCCCAAGTTGAAGAAAATAAATGTGAATTCCTGCAAGATTTTTGATGTGCTGCCATTTATTTGCTTTTGATTTATTGAAGAAAGTAAAATTCTAATTTGTCTTCCCTTCTGATTTTTTAGGTCACTGTGCGGTGCAGTAAATGTTTACAGCCTCACCTGCAGCAGCTGCATAGAAAACTGCACCTATGTTCTCTTTAGTAATAAGATCACTTTTCTGATGGACCTGTTGATACAGCAATTTACGGTAGGTACAATAACTTTTCTAATTTTGAAAATTTTGCATGCTTCACAAGCATGTTATAGTATTTAGAGTATAAGAACACCAGGGGGTAAATAAGAATAAAAGCTCGAAAGAATAAAATTCATTTGTTGTTTGTATTTGATGGCTGTATCTACTATACTCAATAGAAATGGATATATTTGCTGCTTCTAATAAATTCTGCAAAAGCATGTGTACCAGGAACTCTAGTGAGTGGATCTTGTTCTATCTTTAGCGTTTTCTGAGGCTGTTTTCTTTAATTTACCCTATAGGAATATATAAAGTATAGACTATAATGAGTTGTCTCTGTCTGTTTGATTCTTACTTGTTTCAGTGTCAGGAATCTAAGTCAGGTCAATACATTGCCAGAGTTTGATTTTCTGCACTGCTTAAATAGGGCTCTTTAGCAATGAAAGTTTTAATTTTCCAATGTTTCATTTAATTTGAAATGTCATTAAATATTTTATTTGAAAACTCATTTTTAATTCATAGTGACCTGCTCATCATAAGATATTTAGTCTTGGTTTTCTACTTATAAATTGTGTGTATGTATTTTCATGAGCCAAGCAGTTTGTTAATTGAAAAGTGATGTACATACTTTTAATAATTTAAGTGACGCTGTAAGAATCAACAAGCCATAGGACTGTTGACGAACACTTTAAAAAGCTAGTCCGAGGGTCCTTGACACAAAGAAAACCCAAATGCAACCTGTGCATTCTCCTTTGAGCAGCTGCCATCTCATTGTTCCTCAGCAGATCTTTCCAAGAGGATTGCAGGTATTAGGTTTCAGCCATGCTCAGTGAAAGGTGCGTGCGCGGTGCCGGCCAGTGCTGGCTCTGCGGGGCCAGCGGGGCAGGGCTCGAGGGAATTACACACGGAGGAAATCCTTCAGCTCCTCACCGGTGAGAAGGTTCACTTTGCTGCCAAACCTCTTCCCTGCTCACAGTGCAGTGCTGGAGAATGACCTGTACTCTCCCTGAAGGAATACAGAGGGTATTTCTTAGGCAGAGTTGGCCACCTAGAGCTCAGAGATACTAGAGAAGGAAAATTTACTGCACTTAGAGCTCTTTTCAGTCTGTTGCCAAATACTACCCTTGAGTTGCAGCAAAACTGTAGTTAAAGCTTAATGTTTCCCATGATCCACAGTGGACTTTTCTTTCCTGTACAGAAAGTCTCTTATGTTCTCTTCTGCAGAATTGGCCCTTAAACTGGGATATCTTCTTAGTTCCATGAAGTGCGTATTTGAGTACAAAACCCAAAAACAGTGCTGCTTTTCTAACCCTGATTTTTCTCTCTTGAAAATATAATAAATCAGATCAAGTTTGAATTTTTCTTTTTTTTACAAAAAAGAAGTGTACAAACTGAGAGTAGCTCCAAATACCAAAATACTAAAATACACCCCCAGAGACTTCTAACTGCCTCTGCTTTTCCTTTTTGGATGAGCTGTGTGATGCAGCCTTTGCCCATGTCATGTGTATTTCCACTTACTGTTGGAAAATAAAGCCCAAGTAATACCAGGAGTAATAAATGAGAATGTATATTTGCAAGGTTTTAACAAATTATTAAACAAGTACACCAATATTTGCTGAATACAGCAACAGTACTGTTTTGAGAAGCATTTCAATATAATCTTGAATACATCCAGTATGAACCTTATTTCCAACTAGTTTCATGTGGATGTAGTTTTAGTTTGGGGTTTTTTTTTGTGTGTGACAAAACACACACACAGTGTGTCTGTCCAGGTTAATAGTTTGAAGTGTCCTGTTTAGACCTTCCTTTACCTCCTGCCTAAAGGGACTGGTAGGAAACCTTCTGTAGAATGACTTACCATGTTACCTTCTTTAGCCTCCTTAGCTCAGGTAATGCCTAAGCCCGTGTCTGTTGAGGACAGCAGGGGTGTTTCCTGATTTCCATGATTAATGGATCAAACCTTCCCACCTACGTTCATACAAGTCTTGTGCTGGAGTGTAGCTTCATTTGTTACTGCTGTCTTTGCTCTTCTTTGTCCACCCTAGCCAGAAGATAGTTGCAAAATAATTGCAGCTTTTCTAGTTGTCTATTTTGGAAGGTTTCACACCGACAAAACCAAATAATTAGTGGAGCTGTAAGCATGTAAGGATAGTTTCATATTTTGAGGGTTTCTAGTCAAGTGACAGCTGTCATGTCCTTTCCACAAAGATATCTGAGAAGCCATACATATAAACCGTAACTGTGTGATATCATGACAGATCACTGTGATTATTTTTTAAGGCAATCTTTAAATGCGTAGTATCTGAAAATTCTAAGACATCATTAGTGAATGTGCAATGAACATTAAGTGAAGTAGCAATCAAACAAATGTAGGCATCAAAACCCAGTTGTTTCTTATTTTTTCGTCTCCAAAATACAGTGCTTAAATTTGGACTGTATTTTAGGTAAGTCACCTAAGAAATTTTACTGGGTTTAAGTTAATCTGGCTATCTAATCAGAGGAAAGTAATTTTTCTTCTCCATTTCTTGCCTGGAATGTGCTGCCATTTAATTTGGGGTCTTCAGAATGATAGTATACATCCTATTGCAGTTTCTTAACCATTTTTGGTCAGCTTTTTCAGTCTTCTGTGTTGCATCAAATAAGGCAGCTCCATGTTTGCACTGATGATGACAAGAACTGTGAAATCCAAGGCACATCTGTGCTGCTTGGTGGTTCTAGTCCATTTTGAAATTACATCTGTCTCCATAGGGTTCAGCTGTGTGGCACTTAGGGACTGTGTTCCCTTAGTCCCTAATAACAAGCCCATGTGGAGACCAGTAAATCTTGAAAACAGGGCTGGAGTAGAAGAGGTAATGACATGCTGAAGTGTTTAGGGGTAGGGAATCTAACATTGGAACTTTCACCTGCACCATCTCAAGCCCAAGCACTTCCTGGGCCATTTCCGTTTCTTTGGTTCACTAGTTACTACATAGAACATCTGACATCCCAGTGATACTTCTGAGATATATTTTTCAGAGTGTTTTTGAGGCAAGCCCAATGACTAGAAATGCAAAAAGCACAAAATCACCATTGGTAATGGGAGAATGATATGAAATAATTGACCAGATAAAGAGAAATTGTATGCTTCTAAAGGTCTGCAGTCTTTCCATTTAGGTTTACCAACTCTACATTTAAAATTCTTCATGGCTGTGGAGGACTATGCCTTTTATAAAATAAAAATATGAATGAGTTGTCAGTGCTGTACCTCTACGTTGCTAACTGGAAATTGTTTGGTGTTTTTTGTTAGCACAGAAAGAGAACGTGCTCTGATCTGCCGAGGTATTTTGGTGACATGAGTCAGAACAGAGTAGCATTTTCAGCTATATTAAATGTGTGCCTAAGTGCTTTACTGGGTTGGGGCCATATTGTGCAGCATCTTACAGGATTAAGCCCAAGATGCTGGGCAGAGCTGAAGAGGTGATGGCAGCTCTGCACAAGCATGGGAACCCCTCCACAGGGGGAATTCTCTGAGGAACAGCATATCACTTGGATGGAGACTGTACCATGCTGAGAGTCAGGTCACCAGAGAGTTCCAATTCTAGAACTGACTTAGAAAGTAGGAGTGTTGGTTAGGCCCAGCATAGTCAGCCATCAGAAAAGCTAAAATAGCATTGAGATGTTGGATGTGTCAAATATTTGGACAGTAGTTAGATATTTCCTGATTTTCCATTGTGGTTTTAAAATGTTTTATACCAATTACTCAACAAATCAGTTTAAATGTGTAATCACACCTGTAGATTTGTGTCATATAAACTGTTAAACCTATTAAACCTCAGGAATGTGGAATGTTGTAACATTTACTTATCCAAAGCCCACATTCAACCCAGTTTCTCTGAATATCATGGACTCCTTGTGTATCAACACAAAGAAACCAGAGCTTGAAAGCTTTCATAATTATACTATTAAATCTTTAGATTTCCTACCCCTTGCTTGATATAATAATCAACAAGCAAGCACCCCAATTAATTTTGCTTCTGCAAGCACACCAATTAATTTTGAACATAAATCTCAATACACTTTCCCACTATCCCATTAATTACTTCTTTGGTAAAAGAGCTGATCTGTTCTCACTCATTTGAGTTAGTATAAAAGGAAAATCTTCAAGGAATTAAGTTCAAATTTACCCATTTTCTGTAAAGAAGTATTTCCTTTATCTCTTGTTTGACAAACACTCTGTAAAAATTCACATTTGTTCACACTTTATATTAACACACACACACTTTCCCAAAAAATTGAACATGACAAATAAGCTCTGCAATAAATGATGCTAATAAGTGCCAGATCTATTTATTTTACAAATTAGGAGGAGCAGTTTGATTTTAAAGCATGATCTTTAATAGCTAAGGACTATATACTTAGAATATATATTTCTTCTATGTACATTGAACTAGAAGGCAAAAAAAACCCATTACCCACTCATAGTACTGTTCATTACAGCAAATGGAAGGCTCTGCTGCAAGATATTATTCAATCTTTTAAGAAATAGCATATATAATTTTTTATCTAAGGTGAAAAAGCAGTAAGTAGCATTTGTTAGCAATTTTTAAAACTTAATGTTCCAAGTACAAAGTTGTCACATTTAAGTTGATCTACACATTGCAAAGTTTAATCCATCTGTTTCAGTGAGCAATTGGTATCATTAGGCATGAATTATTTTAGTCAACAAATGTTACTGGAGCAACATAGTATTGTTTTTCTTACTGAACTTGAATAAGCAGCTAAAGACTTCTCACTTGCTCTCTTGGCTTGTCACCAGAAACAGACCATTACAATGAGTTTTAAGTACCAGCACAAGGCTCAGAGCTAATGAATAATAAAGAAATGTGCATGTTGTTCTTTGTCACCAAGTGTTACCAAATCCCTCCTGATACCTATACGGGGAGGAATGGTTTTCTCTGGCCTCACTTGCATATACTGAGTGTAAATGATTTTAACCTGGAACGAAAATGACATTTCAGCCAATATTGATCCCTAGTGCCTATGTCAAGCCTCGGGCTGTGGCAGAGCAGAGGCTCCACAGAGGTCTGTGGGGTGTGGGCCCAGCAGCATCAGCCATGGGGATGATGGGGATGTTCCTAGGAGCCGCGAGCCCTGACTGCTGCCAGTGTCTGCCTTGAGCACTGCAGGACTTCAGACACACTCCACTTACTGTTTGATTGTAATGGGGCAGGATTTCAGCTGGATAAAATACCTTGGACTGCAGAAATGGAAAAATAAATTAATTTGTAAAAAATTATACTCTACATGAGGACTTCCTTCCAGATCTGTATCCTGCATATAGATTTGTCTTCAGATTTACATGTTGTACAGCTCAACTTCACCTTTTTAGGAGTGGGCTCTATTTTAATGATTTAGAAAAATGAGATTCCTCTGAGGTCTGTTCAGAGAGAACTGGCTGTTGTGCTTCTGATGTGATTGACAAGTGGGTCACCTCTGATGGACGAGTGCAGTGGTCACTGGTGATGTTTTATGCATAAGAACACAATCATACTAATGACATACTTTGCTGCTATCAGGCTTGCTTAGTTCTCAGACACTGCATTCTTATGACTTGATTTATTCTGGTCCAGCTTGGATTATATGCTTTACCTTATCTTGTACCTGAAATGGTTTAATGCCCATCAGCACTGCTAGAATGTTATTTTATTATTACTTTTGGTGTACATCCATGCAAATTTGTAAATGTTTCTCTACAAACTTTGGTTAGTTTTACTGAATTCTAGTTGTTTGTGGTTTTTTCTCTTTACTTAGGTTAGTGTTCCAGATGACCATAATGCTACTGCAGGCAGAAGTGTAAATAAGCAGGTATTTGAAGGTTTAACAACAGGACTTCTGAGGGTAACTGCTGTGATTTTCAGATGTCTAATCTCCAGCTTCCCAGATGGAAACAACCACTCTACGGCACTGAAGATATTACAGGAAGTAAAAAGTAAATCCTCACAAGTGGAAGCCTTCAGCAGCAGAGTCCAAGACCTAATCAGGTTTAAAAAAAATAATGAAATGTTTCTAAGTATTCTTTATGAGAGGGAAAGCAAATTGCATTGATTAAAGAGAGGAACAAACTGCTTTAACTCGTAATGCAGTAAAAGCAGTGTGTGGGTAGTCAAGAAGACTATTGAAATACTATATTCTCAATCAAAAATGTGCTTCAAAAAACCGCAGACACAGAAATACAGAAACACAAGAATCTTTTATTTTGGACTTGTTTTTTTGTGTCCTTTCCATTAATTTTCTCTCCTGATTATCTAGGAGCCAGCTTCCATATTTTTATTATTTTCTCTCAGTTCTCTATGCCAACTGTGTGTGCCCATTGCATGTGGTCTCTCATATCATATGTGTATTCATATAAGCTTGTCATAAAATACACACTTCCTATTATAAAGATCACCCAGTCATTCCTATAATCTGATCTTACCATGTAGCTGCATTTTAATAGCTGAGCCTGAACATAAATAGTTATTAGTGTGTCTTCAGCCCTCTGAAGAAATGAAATTCTTCTTTATATGCTACTGAAAATGTGTCACAGTGAGCCTTCAGACTTTTCAAAGTTTGGTGTGATGCTGATAGAGACAAAGAGGACAGCTGAAGGAGGAAAGCAAAACAAATAGTTGTCATAGATACCAGTGACCTCTAAACTTTCATGTTCTCATGTAACTCTCCTTCTCCCCAAACAGGTTTTGATAGAGTGTGAAATTTCAGGATGTTGTATTCTGCCCATTTATGAATGGGAGGGTGGGAGGTCTGTGCTGAGCAGACATCTGACACTGACTGGGCCAAGCACAGGCATACCCTCAAGATAAGGAGAGACATGAGAATCCAACCAGGTCCCTCACCTGAGGCACTTTAGGGGATCTGGTTATAAATGGGGAATGAAAGGCATGATGACAAGGTAATAGTGCAATTAGGAAAAAAAGAGAGAGGGCATTTTAAACCAGTCAAAAACAGACAAATTCTGTCATTAATGAGAATCTTTCACCTTCAGGTCATTGTATTGTATGTCATGGGGAGTTGATTAAGTGAGAATTTTAGGAAGATGGGGGAAGAAAGAGGAGCACTGAAATTTTTTTTTTCTGTTAGGGACTGTTAGACCTGATGCATAAACACCAATTATCTATGTGCTGTCTGGGTATCAAAAGGGTAGCCAGGTTATTTCAGCTGTACTCCTGTGGGTAAAAGAAGATAGAGGCAATAGATTAGAGAGCTTTGACATTCCAGTTGTCTGTATGCTCAATTCCTCAAGGAAAGGAGTGCTCTATGCATCTTCTTCTTGTCTCCGGATGCCAGTGAAGAACAGTCCCAGCAGACTGAAAGCTCATCCATTTCCCCTCTGCCAGAGAGCAGCTGCTTTGTACTCAGGTGTGGGTGTAAAGGAGGGGGACAGTGCACACAGTTTGCAGGTGTCATTCACACTGTAGAGATGCTCCTAGGGAAGAGAATATCGGTGATAAAGGTTGTGCCTTTTTGTGAGTCACCATCTATCAGTATTAGCTCTATTTTATTTAGTTCTTCCTCTCCCCTCCTATTTCTCAGAGCTATTTCCAGCACTCAGCATTTCTCTGTGACTGTGATGTATCTAACACACAGCTATGTTCCTGGAATTATTCCACTAATGCAGGAGAACTTGTTTATCACCTGCATGATCAAATAGATTGCTTAGATCAAAATCTGCAAGAAACTTAATGCTGGTAACCTTTCATGTTGCAAAATAGAACAGACAAATTTACCTGCACAATGAGTGTGCAATTAATAACCTTTGTGCGTCTTTAAGTGTTTTTAACTGCTGTACTTCAGCAACTTTTAAAATCTTGCGTGCTGCAGTTCGACTTCTAGCTTTATATCCAGTGTAATTTTATTCTTAATTCCTTCACTTCTTCCAAAAACTTTGTGTCAGTAGGTTGGATGTTGACAGAAGGTCTCACTTCTAACCCTGAAGAGAAATCTGTCTTTGAGCAACAACAGTGTCTGAAAAGGACGAGGTTTTCTTCCCTAATGTCAAAACCCGCTGTTTTTTCAAAATCAGACAAAACTGTAGGACATGTTGTGAGGGAATAGTTATTTTTAATAAATAGTTGTACAGCTTTGTGAGAAGCATTATCTAATCAATAGTTTTTATTTACTAGAATCAATATTATTTAATAATGTTCCCTGCTGAGTCAAATCAGGGTGGTCTAGACATGATGTAAACTTAGAGCCAATGGTGTTCCCTTTTCAAGGAGCCTCTAAGAGCCATCTCTGCCAACTGGACTTGAGGAGCAAGTAGAGCAGCTGGTAGGACAGTGATCTTCAGACAGTCGGTGTAGGAACAGTGGATCATTTGTTGGTGTCTGAAGGCAATTGCTTTCTCATGTATTTTAAGTGAGGTGGAGGCACAGGATTAAACAGCAGTTCTTCTGATCTTGAAAAGAGGTTTCTCCCACTTCGTAAGAGTGGAGGAAAATACGAAGAAAATTAGAGGGCAGAGAAAGGGAGCTGATTGCAGTGGGACATTTGTGCCCATGAAGAGAGTTGATCTCACCTAAGTCAGCAGAATATGGTGGTTGAGATGGGCTGAAGTCTGAGAAGCTGGATGTTTGTGGTAGAAAAGGAAAGTAGGGGAAGTGAGGTGATATCAGCAAAGTGACATGGAAAAAATAATCTGTGCACAGTTTAAGTGGAGTTGGTAATGATCAAAGTATGAGAGAACCTATTGTGGACAGAGGGATCTTGGTACAAGGGTGAAGAGCAGATTTTTTGGCATAGGTTTCCAAGCTATTAAAGTTCAAAGAAGGAACTTCAGCAGTTGTGATCTGAGGGTCAGCAATGATGATCTGGTCAACCCTAGTAAAAAAGGAGTTTTCAGTTTAAAAAAAAAGAGCCACTACATGATTTTCTCTATATTGAATATGATTGAGTCCTGAGGAGATTTTTTGATCTCGATCTTTCTATACTGATGGTAGAATGTTGTTCACATTCTATTAGTCCCTGAGAGGTTGCATATGTATTTATGAGAGGGGAACAAAGCCCAACAATTGGGCAGTGGTTGCTATGATGTATGTATTGCAGTAAAACATTATCTGGGTAACATCATTGTCTTCTGGAATTAGTGTGTTCTACAGAGTTTACCTCTTCATGCTAAAAAGAAGTTGTACTGTTCCAGAACTATCAAAATTATTACAAATCATTAACTACGGCAAGATTCCATTGTCCTTCTAGCAGTGTGCTAAAATAAACATTTACACTCATCTTTCTTGTACAGTATAATACAAATTATCTTACAACAGGCAGATCTCTTAACAAAAACTATTGATAGCCACAGAGAGCCAGATCTGAAGTTACTGTAATTGGAATTGTTTTATTGAACCCTTTCAGAAAGAGTATTTAAGTAATCACAACCTGCTTTTTGAGTGGTTTGATAGCAGAGAAGCAAAAATTACTTCTTCCACTGGTGTGGAACTATTTTGTAATACACTTTTCCTCTCTTTATAGTTACGTGGTGAACATAGGATTGGTGGACAAGCTGTGTTGCTGTTTCCTGTCTGTTCAAGGCCCTGTTGATGAGAACCCCAAAATAGCAAGTTTTCTACAGAATGCCACGGCAGTGTTGTATGGAATTTGCCAGCTGTGTTTTGCTGTCAATGGAAGGTGGGTGCACTTGGTCTGTCAGCTCAGAACATGTTGGTCAGGCAGTGGCATCCTGCTGAGGCTGCCAACCAGAACTAGCCCACTGTGGGACACACAGGAATAGCTGGGAAAGCAGCAGTGCAGGAGACCCACTCTGCTCACCCTCTCACCAGCAAACTGTAATTAGTTACCTGCACGGAGGCTTGATTATTTTCAGTTATTTATCAGAATTGCAAACTTCACCTCCTTTACTCATCATTCCACACAGGGTTTTATCAGTGATCGTTTTAAGTGTCCAGTCCCAAGGACTTCAAGAGGTATTTTATTACCAGCTAAAATAAACTCTTAATTGATTTGTCTCTAGAGCAGCCTAATTCAGCTCTTGTTCTTTAAAATACCACCATCAGTAAGGGAGTTCTGTTTTCTATAAAGAAAGCTATTACTAGATTTGTCAGGGAAATTTCTAATGCAAAATGCTTATTGTTGTAACCTAACCAAGGTTGTGGGAAGTGTGCATGAGGCAAGTGCCTGCCAGCAAATCTGGACTTCTGTGGTCTACAGTAGGACAGCCTGACACTCATGTGAGTCAGAATTTCAGAGCTTTGGGCTGCACTTACTAGAACCTACCACCGTTACTGTTACACATTTCAGGAAAAATCAAGTCTGGCAGAACTTTACAATGCATTCCTGAAGGGTAAAATGATGCTAGGGTTGAAAAACTAGAGCTAACAAAATATAGGATAAGAAACAAAGCTGTAGGTAAGAGCTGTTGCTGGTAGCCAGGGACACAGACACATGGAAAAAGAACTGCAAGAAATATGAGCCCAAAGAGACCATCCCAACTTACTGAAATTTCCTTTTCTGAAAGCTGCCAACTTGGCATTTTAAATTGCAGGAGAGCACTGCCAGAAGTCAAATACTCACTAAATAAAATAATAAAAAAATCACCCTTCTGTTAGTGGAATACTAGTTCTAGCTCAGAGTGAGTAATACAATATTTGCAATTTCTGTTGCAGGCACGCACTTCACCAAAATATTAGAGATCTTTGCACCCCAAAATAGTACAGCACTGCACAAGTACATCCTTCAAGAACATCTGTTCTTTGTAGCAGCAGAATAATTTTGGAGGGTTGAGTGTTTTTCTTCCCAGTTACACCAAGAAGTATCTGATCCCACCACCTCCATGAACAGCAACACTTTGGATTTTCTCCAAAGGTGCTGGTTGTTCATGATTTCCAGGTTAGATTGTTCATTTGAGCATGAAAAGAAATGAGAGGAATGAACTTGGAGATTTCAAAACTGTTGTCTTTCAGATCAAAAGCTTTGATGTAACTGATTAGAAGGGCAGTTTAAATCACGTCTTTCATCACCTGAGCCTACTCTCATTTAAGCAGTGAATGCAGAGTGTAATTCTGTCATGTTATAGAAGTCCTCAGTGTTCAAGGTGATTTAAATGGAAAAAGGTACTGCCAAACAGAGATTAAGGTGGCAGAAACAGAGCTCAAATTTATTGAATTCTTAAATATGTCACACTACAGTAATACATGATGTGCGATACCTGATCTGCAGCACAAAAGGTGGCCCCTCTGTGAGAAATACAGATGCCTCTTTCATTCCTGGTAAATGCTGGTAGGAGGCAATGCAGCCTTTGCAGTCAGCTTTCTCATTCTCCAGCTCAGTTGATACATGCTTGAGCACCAAACCCCTCTGTACTCCCAGTCACCAACCACTCTGATCAGTAAACTTCTGAAGTTGTTACTGAAATTTGAAAAGCCCACTCAGTATTACAAGTGCTCTGACACTGTAGCATGAAAAGAAGTTTTGCCAAATTAATGGCAGGCTTTCACCATTGTTGCAAGAGCAATTTTGAAATGTTCTTTTGGTATATCCTCCTATATATGATGGTTCCAGGTTGGAAACTACTTTATGCTCCTTGATGGTAATGGGGGGATGGGGACACAAAATTAATCTGATTTTTTGGGTAGAACTTTTTCAGTCTGTTATCTGTCATGTAAAAAGTTGTCATTCCATATGAAATTCCTGAGAGTACTTTCACAGAGTGCTGTCTGTTCTGCATACAGATCTCGGCATGCAGCATTGAGTGGCATGGTGGGAAGCTGACACAGGACAGTAAATATTGGGTGGAGGACCAGGACCACCTCAGGGCTCAAACCAGCTGAGCACAACAATGAAATCCTTTATGAGCTGTGGGATCCTTCTCCTGTGCCTTCAGACCCCAGCAGGTTGTTAGGAACTGTACTGCAACTGTAATCTGCCATATCCCCAGAGGGCCAGAAATTATTGTTTAAATAGTTATTGTTTAAAACTCAAGTTTTAAACAATTAAAAGATCCTGTCCTGTGGATACAAAGTACATTGGGCCATTTCTGGAGCTCTGAGGTAGGAAGAGCTGTCAATCTAGACTTTACGGTCTTCCTCAAAAGCACATGTCATAAAACTCCCAAATTCAGCAGAATATTTCTAAACCAAGCTCTGAATTGATACCCAGTGTGTATTTGGACAGTTACTTCATGGAAAACAATTCTGTAGGCAGTGAAGAGATCTCAGTCAAGTCCCTCTGCATGTACCTCTATGTCAGGCAAGGTGTCACAACAATAATGATTATTAGAGAATAGCCTCAAATAACTTTTATATATATATATATATATATATATAAATCAACATTATGTATTAAATGAGGTCTATGGTTGATATAATGTAGATAGTAAAATTTTAAGGCATGAGTGAAGAGACTTCTTTTACTACTCTGGTAGACTTGTGGAAAAAAAAAAGTCCAAAATCATGGAGTTAGATACAGTAAAGAAAAGTCTTACTAATGTAGAAACATAAATTGGAGGATTTTCAATTTTAAAATCATAAAATGTTATTGAAATAAGGGAATCTATTCTGATCATATGTTATAAACATCCTATTATAAGAGAGGGATTTTCTTTCCATTAATGATCAAGGTCTTTAAAGAAGGTTTAACTTTGATATTGATCCTACTTTTCAAATTATCATTTTTGATACTGGCTAATAAATGCTTGATTGATTCTTTTAATTGAAATTTTGCTGTGGATGGAATAGGACATTTTCCAAACACTGTGGAATACATATAAAAGATCAATTGTTGAAAACCTTAATAATTTGTTACCCTCTTTCAAGCTTGTTTTGATACTTTATCCTCTTCTGTTACACAGTGAGAATTATTGCGGGTGACTTGAGACCTCCAACTGGAAGTCCCATTTTTCTGATGCTGTATTGCATCTGTAGCTAGCAGTGGAGATGAGAGCTCCTTCCTCCCTGATGATTTGAAAAAAAAGGTGTATGGGAGCTGAAAACAGGGCATTGTCCCTTATTGTACGTAGTGAGAAATCATAAAATGCAGCACGTCTGAATATTGAGCTCTCTCTGCTGAACAGATGAACCTGACATTTGATACTTAGGCTTGAAAATTGTGGCCCTGGTAATGCTTAACTGGTTTTTGCTCACCATTAAGAGTAACAGTAGCCAGAACTGAAAACAGAGACATTTTTATTAACCTGAAATAAAGCAAAATATTAGATACATTTTATATGGAATAACAGTGGCTCGTGTGGCCATATAAATCTCTTGAAATTTGTGTCAAATTCCAGATGTCCAGTAGCAATGTTCAAGATGATAGCCCTGTTTTCCAGAGTGTATTATTGTAAATATGAGCGATACAAGGCCTATTTTGGGCCCTCAGGTCCTGACTACACATATGGAATGTGCTTGGCTTGTACCCACAGGACAGAAAACAATGAGCAGGCTTGGAATGCAAGGAGCATTAATAAAGGTATGGCCCTGCTGCCCCAGCTCAGCCTTCCCTAAAAGCAGGAGGGAAGACTAAGTAAGAATCTCCATGTCAGGTCCTTCATCAGCATAGCAAAGGTTTTGTTTATGTTCCTATCTTTTCCTGTATTGCCCAGTGTTCATCAAGTCTAGATCCCTTTTTTCCTGTTTCTCTGGAAGTAAAATTGCTGTCCTGGAGGTTTAGTTAGTGCTCTGTGGAGGGCTAGAGTTAATGCCTTGTTTCACTTTTGCCCATGAGTATGAATGAATAAATTCATGCTAACACAGAGTTAATGCAAAGAGCAGGAGGAAACCAAGGGCAGTACTGCAGTGTAAGGGTCAGTCACTAAGGCAGAATGTTCTCCCCAGGAGCAGTAGAGTGGAGAGCAATAACAGATACAGGGAGGATAGTGCATTGTGCATAAGGGCAATATTGCAAATAATAGTCTCTCAAATCATGTGGGTTCTTGGGATACCAGGTGTTTAAAAATTTTGCTGTTTTCTCAATTTAGGAAATCCCTTCAAGCTTCCTTGTTATCCCAGGAAAATACAGTGTCAGAGCAGTGCAATAACTAAGTTGTTGCTGTTACATGTTATCTCAAACCAGTGGTGGAATATATATAAATGTGTGTCAGCAGCTGATGAAGTTGTGGGTTACAAGCTGCAGTGGATGAAAGCTGCAGATGCAGGGTCTGATCCAGGGAAACAGAGCCTGTCATGTCACAGATCCACAAGGAAGTGGGCTGGTCTGTTCTCATTTTATTACAGTAATTAAGATAATGTCTGTTTTGGCTGCTGGATGGTGAATCAGCTGCAAGTCTGTCTGAACCTTGGTTGTGCTTCTCACCACTTCCAAGGGACAGCAGCTCCAGCAAGTACTGTAAACTAACTCCAACTTGTGTCTGAAATTACTGAAAGGTTTCACTTCATCGCTTCTGTGCAGCACTGCAGTCCTTGGCTTGACAGTGTGAATTGTAGCAAGGTCTGACAGGTGCTAAATTCTTCTTTGCTCTTCTTTTATTATTATTTTGCCACTTTATTTTGACATCTCTTTCTAAATAAAGTAATTTAGAAGCAAAAAGTACTGATGATAGTTTTTAAATCCTAATAATAAAAAACCCCAACAGATTATATTCTAAGCCTCTTGGAAACTCATGTTTCTATTTCACTCCATGTTTTTAATCAGGAGTATATATTTCAAATATACAAACATTATAATGTATACCCTTAGAGAGGCTTGTCGGCTTGTTAGCTCAGCCTGGTTTTAAAACAATATATTTTCAGATATAAACAGTTTGCTCATATTGAAGCTTGGAGAAATTGTAGTTTTATACTGTTCTGCAGAGTATGCTGTTTCTTATCAAGCTGTATTGAAGTCCTGTTTTTAATAAATAGTGGTGTATTTTAAGCAATGAAGTACCACTGTTTAGTATCTTTCTTTCCTGTGATGGTTAGATCACATTTTTAAATTCTTAAACCCTTTTACCCTTTTTGTAAGTCATAGACCACATACCAACTCCTGAGACCCCATGATGGCCAAGCTGAAAATCACAGTGGCAACCCATAATGAAAATTCTGTGCATTTCATTAAACCTTTTTCTGGCTTTTTTAAGATCCTGCAGGTTGTTTGACTGTAATGTAAATATTTGTCTGTTTTTCTGTGTTTATATTTAACACATAATTACAGAGACTGGTAAAGTTTGAAAGCCTGTTTATTTTCCCAGCTATATCAGCCAGTGTCAAAAATCCAGGGAGTCTTGCTTCCCTTCAGGGATTAATTGAAGGGGTTTCATCCATGGTGACTATTTTACTTTTGCAGCTGTTGCAGACTTAGACTTTCTTTAAATAGTGAATTATGTGGACATGCAGCTATAGGAATCTCATCTCTTAACTTCAGTTATGTAAAGTCTGGATTTCTGCTGTGACATTGTCATCTTAAATTATGAAGGTTTTTAAGGGTTTTTGCTTCAGTCTGTTCCAACAGCACTGAATTTTCATTTGGCTTACTTTTTGAAGTGAACTAAAAATCTGCTAACTGTATAAAATCCAGTGTTGTGCAGACTTGACAAAAATCACTCAGAGCAGTAGATGCAGAGGTTCATGCTTTATTTTCCATCATCTCATACAGACTTTTTTCTGTTTTAAAGCCCACAGCAAGTATAAATAACTTCTTTTACCTTCTTACTGTAAACATTTAGGCTTAAAGTGATGTAACCAATACTTCAACTCAACAGGAGCCAGTGGCCTGTTCATATACATATTAACTGTAGTACAGGCAACATCCAAAATAAATTATTTCTGGAAGTTCCTTCAATCCATCAAATCTAGAAAACAGATTTTTAATTTCTATTTAACAGTTTTGTTCTGTAGTACAACTTCAAAATTTTTTGTTTTTTCTGTGAAAAAACTAATGCTTTCATTTAGAGTTGTTTTACAATTGACTTTTTAATGTACATTTTGATTCATTTTCTGCTCCAGAGCAGCACAAAATGGTAAAAGGATTTCATCCAGCAATGTAAGCTTTCTCATATGGAATTGTTTAAAAATAATGATGGAGTGAGAGTTGAAAGCAATCTAACTTTAACCTTTGGTAAAATTGGTCAATCTTCTCATTGCACAGAGCCAGAAGAAATTCTGTGAGTATCATATGCAGTAATTAATTTGGGGTTATCATTTGACTGTGAGTGTACTTTTCTGTTCTGTACTGCTGAAAAAGCTAAGACTGAAATTAGGAAATACTAGTTGGCAAGAGGAGCTGTGCTTTCATGTAATCCTGTGGCAATAAACGTTCTAGTTAGTCAAGTGTAACTAAGTGATGGTTAGCACATTTTGGCTACTGCATCCTGCAAAATAAATCCTTGGACATCAGAAGGCATTTTGAAGTGAGGAGTACTGGGGTGTCCAGAGACACACAAAGCAGAGCTGTGCACATGGTGGTCCCAGAGCTGTCAGCTCTCCCTCGTCTCGCAGCCATCCAGTTCGTGCCTCCCTTGCAGCCAGGTTGATGTGCCAACAGGACTTGGAACTTTGCAGCAGGGATCTGCTTAAAGGCACAGCTGGCAAGGCCAGGTGATGGCTCAGGAAGTGTCTCTGCTCACTCTGTTCACACACACTCACTTAAAGACCACAGAGCTTCAAAATGAAGATTTGGGACATGGATTCCAGGCAGAGGGAGAGGAAAGCCATGCCATAAATTGTGCAGTGTAGCCCCACCCAAACACACTTAAAACTCTAGTATTTTTTCGGTTTTTTTATTCTTTATGGAGTAAATCTTAGGGTCTTAAGGAAAACAGACACAACTATGTTGGTTTTGTTCTTACTGTGTTTTACTAAAGATCTGATTCTTCTCTCAGAGACTTGTGGCCTACTTATGCAGTCTGGAGTGTTTTTCGTACAGCACAGGTATTCCTGAGGTAGGACTGGGACGTTGATCCTGGAGGTAGCAGCAGAGGGTACAGTACTGAATAGCTTTTTCAGTAGCATTGAATATTCAGAGACTTTAAATAGAAGTAACTCAGAAATGATACCCATAAATGCTAATTTCAGATGAGATCACTCCTTACATGATCTGAGCAACTGCTTTGTAAAGATGTGAGGGGACAGTGGTGGAAACAGATGGGTGCCAGTTGAGCAAGTTGTTTTCAGCCCAAATACTGTCCTGCCATATTCACCTGAGCTCAGGGCTCCTCTGGGACTTGGGGGATGCCGGTTCATTATCCTGCTCTGCTTGTTTCTCTCCCTTTGGTCCAAGGAAGCGGTGAAGCTGTTAACAAATAAATTCTCATGGACAGACATTGGTTCGGGTGAGGTGGTGGTTTCTTACCTGCTTTATTTGCTTCACTAGGAAAAGTGAAAATGACAGAACAAGGCAATGATTGCCAAAACTTGGTAGTTGCTGAGCTCGTGGTTTGGTTTCTCCGTTGAAGACATCTGTCTGTAATCGTAAAAAGCAGGATTTGTCAGCCTGCCTAGGATCTATGTTGGAAATGTCACTGGAGCCAGTGTTTGTAACAGAGGGATGCAGGGTGCTCCTGATACAGATACAGAAGTGATTATTGAGGGTTGTTCTAATCAAGGGAAAGCTCCTTACTGGTTCTACTCAACAGGAGTATTCTGAGCCCTCTGAGTTTTTGCTGTCTTAAACTGAGGTCTTCTGATTTACAGATTATTTTAGAAAATGGTTCTGGCTGTCACTCCCATTTCCTTTGCTTTAAATGGTTACAAAAGGGAAAAATACCCTCATTTAAATTGTCCTTTTATAACGTTTGCTCATATAATCTGTCATATTTTCCTTTAATTATAAAAAGGAATAATATATACACTCAATCTTTGTAGTCTCTTTTGATATTGATACTTCCTTTTTTTTTTTTTAAAGATGGAAACATAGTGGATGAGGTAAAAACCAGACCTTGATGTAGCTTATTTTCATTGTTACTGGTCGCTGTATTTTATTATTTTAGTGTTTCCTTTGATTACCAGTATTGACCAAATGTGTTTCCAAAATGAAATTCAGGTAATTTATGTGATGGGTTTGAATTAGAACTCAGAGAATATAAAACTTGCTGTATTATTTTGGGGCTTGACTTTGTACTTGCCTACCCTCCACACGTTATTTAGCCTCCAGGGTAGTGATATTCTGAGTCTTCCTTAGTAGTTGTCCTGCATCATCTTCTGGATTGTTAATAATGTGAAAAAACATGAGTAGTACAAATCTTGGAGGGATTATGTTAAGTGCTTTTGAAAGTCTGGATGTGAGAATGGAAAGGGCTTAGTTATTTGCCTGTCTGTGCTGATATCCTAGATAACCAAAAACGTTCTCCATTATTTTATGTGCGTACCTAAAAGATGGCAAAGAAACCCAATTTCTGTGTGCAAGAGCTGTGCTGGTTTTGTACTTATTTGTGCTTTGCTGCCCTACTGCAGTGTCCCATAACAGCATCTGACTGAAGTAAGAAGTAGTGTGTTTTCCTACTGCTGCACCACTTCATTCTTAAATTCCTGCAGAACCATTTGATTAAGGTCATCTGTTCCCAGTAACTTATTTCACTACTTAGGTAGGCAGTTTGTTCCAGTGCCTGCAGCCCATCACTGCGGCAGGAGAGGCTCCAGGGAGTTCTCCCACTGCTGCTGGCTGCTATTGCAAGCAGGAAAGGTTGAGAGCAGGCTACTGACCTGAGGGCATGGAGCCTCTACATGCTTCCAAAGTGCCCCCAGACTTCATGCTGGTATCAAGAGCTCGGGCACCAAGATATGAAGCAAGATCTTGAACAATACAGCTGCACTGCAATTAAAGAGAGCATTAGACGGTGCCCTAATTACTGAAATTCTGGAAATGCTGTGGTTTCCTGGCACATTAGGCATCAGGTTTTCCCTTGTTCTCAGTTCACTGTTTCTCTGATATTTGGCTCTCTGGACGCGCTGCCTCCCAGGCGAGCGTTCCCGCCGAGCGCTGCTCCCCTCTCAGCCGGCTCAATGTTTCTTTGGCAGATCCTGGAACATATTTGACAATGCACGTCAGGACCCCACAGGACTAACAGCAGCTCTTCAGGCCACGGATCTGGTTGGAGTCCTGCACATGCTGTACTGTGTTCTTTTCCATGGCACCATCTCAGATCCAAACACAGCCAGTCCTAAAGACAGCTATGCCGCCAACACAGTCCAGGTTGCCATTCAGAGTTTACGTTTCTTCAATAGTTTTGCTGTTCTTGACCTGCCTGCCTTCCAGGTAACAGATGTTTTAAAACTTTTTGTAGTGGGAAAATGTTAATTATTGATTATATCTTTGGACTGAGTTTTGTCTTTAAATGTTAGGTTTCGTGCATAAAATTTGTAACTGTTGTTATATCTACCATATAGCTGTGGCTGATGAATTTAACCAAAAAGTGAAAATTTAGAATACATTACATGCTGAATCCAATCCATTATGTCTTCTAACTTCTTTTTTACTCTTCTGTCATAATGCTTTTTATGTTTAATAAGCCCGAAAAGTGTAAAAAGAAAAATCTTAGTCAAAAGCACAAAAGAACTTTTCTTAAGTGAAAGGATTTGCTTGTATCATAACCACATTTTACATTTTCCAGTGCTTTCAGGGGCCGCTTGCATTAAGATTGTGCAGCTGAAACTGATACCATTTTTTTTACCAAGTAAAATTTTGTTGACCAAAAATTGGAAATGCAAGTTTTCATTATTTCTATTAAAGAAAAAAATCCAAAATACTGCATTTTGAGTCCTGAGAAGGACTGCTTACCTTTGTCTGTGAACAGAGTTCAAGTGTAAATGAATCATTTTTGCCACACGAATACTGGTATATTTCTCAGGTAAGTTGGTAAAGTTGTATTGTTAATATAAAACACCTGCCAGAAAGCATTGCTTTGGAAACATGTTTAGTAGCATCAGTCTTACACAATTCAACAGAACAAGTTTCTTTTTCATTTAATGTGTAATTTGTATATGTTGTACCACACTCTTCATCTGAAATGCATTAAACTCAGCGAGAGCTTTTCACAAGTGAAGAATTTAGTGTGGCTCCTTCAGTTCATGTTTCTTGCCTTGGATTTTCAGTGCATTTGGTACTAATCTGTAACAACAGCAGCGAATTCTGTGTACAGCAGTGTTCATCTGTATGGCTGCAGCTGCAGGACCCAGTCCAGCCTGGGTCTCTTTACAGGGACAGAAGCAGGATATTTATTGGAGTTTCATTGCACACACTACTGACTCCCATTTTTTTCTGTAAGTCAAAGTGGTTCCCTCCTACACGTCATTCAGCACCTCTTGGTTTGAGACTTGGTTTAATAGGTTGTTGTAGGTATAACAGGTGTATGCCAGAGTCAGGCTTGAACTGGGACAGGTACAGCTTGCAGGGGAGCTATAGCAAATCACACTGGCTGGAGGGCTGCTCCCTGATATCCCAAAAAAACACTGTTATCCTTAAAACACCATCTTCTGCTTACCCTGTCTGTATTTATCCCTCTGCCAACACCATTATATCTCAGCATTTATAATAAACAGTCAGCATTAACTTCCAAATCCCATGGTCTGTGTTAGTTTGTTCTACCTAAAATGGTGCAAGTTAGTAATTATTGCATGAAGGGTGGCCAAAACCCCACCAGTGTGAATTACTTCCCTCAGTTCATCAACATTGGGCTCTGCTCAGGAGGTATCCACTCAGCTGTTTGCTGAATTGTAGGCATCGTGTTGTTTGTGATGGACAGGCACCCTGGGGTAGCCTCAGCAACTCTCCCTTTCAGTGCATTAATGTGATTTGTTTCTGTAATGTTAAAAATAACATACACCTGAGGCAGTTTGCTGGACATTCTGACCCTGTGGGCCATAGCAGGCTGGCAGACAGCAAAAGGAAAAGCCTCATTTATGTACTGTGTGATCATTATCTCTAAGGAATAGTTTTATCACAAATTAGTAGGACTATAGAGTAGGGGGTTCTGATTAACAGAAGAGGTCTGGTATTCTCGAGTTTGTATTAGCACAGATGGCTCATGGGTATATATTTCATTTAATTTGACAGTCTAAACAATTGAAAGATGGTAGTGAGGAACAGCACAGGGTCCTGAGCTGATACTAATTCTGGCTAAAAAGGAAGCATAGTTTCCTTGAAAAATTAGTTTAACTTTTATACACAAACTCAGGTGCCCTTTGACCTGTTGTTATCAGGGAAGGTTAAACCCAGAGTGCTGGGTCACAGCATGCATGGACAACACTAATTAAATAAGGATGGACCTGAGAACATGGCATTTACATGACATAAAGCAGTAAATGGTGGCTGTATTGGGCATTAAATTTTGAAAATATACTGCCTTACCAGAATGCTTGAAGTTCAAGATCGAAAGCTGAGCCTGGTTTCATTGTCAAGGATTCTACTTTGGCTGGGTATATTTGGAGTTCAGTAAGACTAAACTATGCCACAGCCTGGGATTTATGTGTATGTACTTACCACAGGCTACAAGGTAGAAAATGAAGAAAACTCTGAAATGAAAGAGATTTTCTCGGGCTTGCATTGCTGTTTCATTAGAGTTAGGAGACTGTCATGTTCATTCCTTGTGCTTTCGTTTTCCCCTTTGACCCTGTGTCGCTCTGTCTGCTTGACATGTTTATTAAATAGAGGCTGTAGGCTGCACAGATAAAATCTAATTCTGAATCCCCACGTTACAGCAATTTGCCTACTTTTAAAAAACATCCCAAGAAGCTTTGCAGCTGAGTGTTCTCTCCTTTTGGATGTTTCTAACTTTTTTTAATGTTTGAAAAGCCATTATTTGTTATTAATCATTGTATTCTGTTCAGAGCATGAGTTATTAATGAGAAATGCATTTTGCTCTGTTGCAGAAATGAAGATGGTTTGGTTTCTTTTGCTTATTTCTAAGAAATATTATTAAGTTTTCCTGGATCATGTAATGTATGCCAAATGAAATGGTCAACCTAATGCTATACTGAATGTCAAATAAGCAGAATCCAGTTTTTCCTGTGTTCCTTGAAAACTTGAATTTATTCTTGCTTCTTTGGCTTTTAATGTTATATTCCAGTTGTGAACTATAGGTGGCTAAAAAGAAAAAAGAGATTCTGGACTTTCACAACAAAGAACATAGCCTGTACTTTGCAAAAAAAACCCAGAAGGGTGCAGTTGATGTGTATGTAATTCACACAAGTTCTAGAACGTACTGCTAGAGTGTAATTTCTGTTTCTTGGCCTTCTTTTCAGTCGATTGTGGGAGCTGAAGGACTGTCCCTGGCCTTCAGGCACATTATCAGCTCCCTGCTGTGGTACTGCTCCCAGCATACCTGTGAAGGATTGCTACACGAAGTCATTATTTGTGTGGGCTACTTCACTGTAAACAACACAGATAACCAGGTAAGGCAAATGGAAAATGGGATCAGAAGTTATCAAGGGCACATTTAGTCATGGATCCCTCCAGAAAACTAATCCCCTCAGCACTGGTTTTGAAGCACTTGGAATTCCTGTGAGCACAAACGGATGTGTTTGCAAAAGAGAAACCGAAGTTGTGTCTTAAGACAAAGACATTAATTTTGTGTGACCTTAAGCAAACTCCCTGTTCTTACGCTGCCATTGCATTGATTTTAACTGGCCTTGCTCCCTGCCAAGGTATACTTAGCAACTGATATTTTTAATTCTAAGTTAGCTTCGTGTCAGCTTGATCAGATGGTTGTGGTACCCAAGTTAAACTTTTTTAAAGCCAATTAAACTACTCTCCCATGAAGACTTGTCCTTGGATGCCAGTGTAGCTATCTCCCTGCTTGCCGAGTGCTCGTTTAAGTTTAAGCCATTCTTCTCCATGAATCTTTTTAGTAATAAACCAAATGCCCTGTCCAACAAACAGTGAACATTCCCCTTTAGCTTCCTTGATTGTTGTCCACTTTTACCACTGGACTTTGTGATCTCTCTTACTGGCTTATAAAATAACACAGACACAAAACTCAAAAAATATTTCAAATATATTAATCTTAAAAATCTCCCAGTTTCCTCAGCTTATATGTAACATCTCAGGGTGTATTGGGTTGGGCAGGGCAGGGGTTGGCACTGGCTCTTCAGATACGTGAACCTAACTCTGAATGTGTAGGTACTGCATTACGGTGCCCACAGGTTGGATATGATTCAGTTGAATGCTGCATTTTGTGAAGGTACTCACTGTGTTCTCTCTCTGTACTTGTACCACCTGGTTCCCTGTTTTGCTCAACTTTTGGGATAGGGCTTCAGGCTAGGAGCTCAGTGCCCTCAGTTCAGCTAATGAGCAGGAGGAGGAAGTGTTACACTTTGTCAGCAAAGGTTTGAGAAAAGCTGCTTAATAACATTCTGACAGATATTGACTGTAATTGAAGCATTGTAATATCTTAAAGCTGACAATGCTGTCACAAGAATTATATAGTTATATAGTGATGTTTCTGTGGCATTGGCTACAGCTGGAGGGAGGATCCTGCAGCCTCCCTACCCTGTGTGACCAAATCCCAGTCAGGATCTGGAGCTGCCTGTTGGCAGCACATCAGTATGGTCATTTTTAAACCCTGTGTGATGGTGCTGCCATTTTGAGTCCCATTGCTGCCCAACAAGTCGTGCTGGCTCCCAGAAGTGCCAGCAAACCATGTTGTCTGCTCTCTGCAGTTTAAAAATTTCTGTTCTGGCATACAAGTACAAACATACAAAGAGATGTGATTCATTGCATGGAGGACTTGGCACTGCAGTCGTGCCAGGAATAGTGCAGAAGAGGGATTTCCTTCAGCAGTGCCAGCCTGCAGTGCTGTCGGTGCTGGTGCCCAGGAGCAAGGTCCAGCCGTGGTGAGCAGGCACCAGGCCATGGCAGTGGCTTTGGGACTCCACGGGCCCCCAAGATACTGAGGGGGGAGCCTTTGTCTGGGGGCTGTGATTCTCAGATGAGTGTTTGGCAAGGTCCTGGAGTCTTCAGCATGTGCTCGTGGGGCTGAAGGTGGCTTCTGCAGCTTTCAGGGTCAGGTTTAGGGCTTCAATCAGACAGCCACAGTATGTTAGTCCTTTTTGTAACCTAAGGCTCTCTTCTAGGGTGGTTTGCTGTGGAGGTACTGTCTCAGATGTCATGACGTGCTTAACTTTTTGTGTAATTTCTAACATTCCTCATTAATATGTTTTTAACCAAGGAAGAGGCATTTTGGTTTGGCTTTTTTGTTTAAAAAAGCATTTTGAAAAACTGAAGCCTTCCTCACTCAAGTACTTGAAAAATACAGGGAAGGTTTTTTTGTGGAAGGAAGTAATTTTTCTTTCACTACCAGGCAAAGCAGTACGACTTGCTTACGGCCATTATTTTAAGGTGCTCTTTGTGTTGTGACTTCCACTAAAGACAGGCTGCCTTTCATGAAGAGGGAAGTGCTTTCTATTCATTCAGTTATGGCTTAATTTTTTATTATGTTAAGAGGTTCCAATTTTTTCTTTCGTTGTTGATCATCTGGGGAGTCCTACTAAAAATAAAAAATTGGTCTCACAGTGAAAGTTTTCAAATAGTAGGCTTGAAGTCCTGGCAAGTACAGTGTAATAAAAATAGATACACTAGACTTGAGCTATGAAAACAGATTTCCATAAAGCCAGATAGCTCTATTTAGTATTTGAACCAAGTTCAGCTTAGTCAATAACTGATGTATTTCAAGGCAGATTCAGGTCTTTCTTGCAGTCAAATGTACATTTGTTTGGAAATGTTTGCAGTTTAAAGTTTTGCTTTCTAAATTCGTATTTCTTATTACAAACCAAGATACGTTTTCATTCCTTTCAATACTCAAAACAAAAAAAGACAAACAGTTGTTTGGAGTTTTCTGTGTCCTCTTTGTGGTTTTTTTGTCTATCCTCATCAACAGATAAATATCCAAAGCAGCATACTGGAGTAAGGAAAAAAGGCATTAATTATTTAAAAAAACAAGAAAAACTCCCCAAAAAACCAGTTCCCCAGTTTGGAGAATAGATAGATTTCTAAAATGGAAGTTTTACAGCCTGTCAACCTCAACATTGACCTGTAGTAGTAGTACTGTGATTTAAGTAAGTGAACTACTACCACTATGCAGTCAAAATCATAAGAGGGCAATTTCCTAAATATTTCACATTCATAGAACAAAATCTTCCAAGAGCATCATATGCCAGTCATTTAATATAATACAGATTTGACTTCATTTATTACACTGTCTGTAAAAGTTTTTATATTTAGTTGAGTAGCAAATTAAAAAGGAAAAAGGAAAGTGCTTTTCTCTTGTATAGCTCGGAGATTCAGGTTTCCCTGCAGCTTCCAGGAGCCCTGAACCAGAGGGGCCCTCGCCATGGGTCCCACACGCAGAGGCACTGCCTGGGCTCCCACTTGGTGTTTCCACCACGCCTGGCTCTTGGTCCAGGCCCAAGTGATTCTGTCAAGGAGCAGTGAGGACAATGGATTCCTAAGGAGCACATTCCTGAGTGTTTTGATAGTGTTTGCTCTGTTTATTTTAAAAAGACTGTGATTTTGCTGACTCTGCCCACATATAATATATTAGTAATATTCCTTTCCTTCATTCCTATTTTTTTTTAACATTCACAAAGCTTTTCCAAGGCAGCTGCTGTCACTGAAGAAATAAATCAGTTATGAAAGTGAAAATTTCAAAAAGCAAGGAGTGTTTCTTTAATATTTGAAATGCCCCAACGCCAGCGGTGAGGCCTGAGCTGCCCTGTCTGTTTTGTATCGGCACGTGAACTTGTGTTTACTACAGAGCCAGACAGCCCCTGGTTCACAGACCAGCTCAGCTTTATTAGGCATCTGCTCCTCAGGAAGTATGAGCGAGGAAAAGGGATTCTCTTTTTCTGGCCACCATTTAATCTACTGCCATACAAAAACAGGTCCCATGATACCAAGAATAGACATGTGAAGCTAAACCGTGTAATAAAAATAATGTCCGATCTTTCAATAGCCAACCCTACTGTATCAGACTGTAGAATTACAGTTTCTAATTAAAATGTTCTTGTTAATTAAAAGTATCCTTCTATTTCATTACATTTTTATTCCCTTTCATTGTTTGATTTAATTAGTATAATGAATATAATTAGCATGTGCTGTCAACTCACCTTATTTGCATATTATATTGGATAATTGAATGTGGTCCTGTAATTAAATTAACAGGAGTGACAGATGATTTGGTTTCTTTCACGTTGCTGTATTGGGAATAGAAATCTTTCCATATTCATTGCAGTTAGGGAGTATTTTTCATCTGAAAAGTCCTCACAAATCAGATCCTCAGACTCAGGATCTTGCTGACAGGCTCCAGAAGTAGTTTCATTGTTCATTTGCATTGCTATGCCTTTATTTAAATAAAAGCAGCTTTTGTTCTCCCAGTCTTTGGTACACACTGTATGTAGAGTGCTCTAGAAGAATCCCACTAACTTTAAGGATTTGTAAGATACAAACTGTATATTTCTAGAAGGTACCATTGCTAGATTGCAAAACAAAATTGCTGCTGAAAGAGTTAGGAGAAAGTGTGTGCAGCTTTTCAGAACTTTGTTATAAAATTAGGGCTTCTAGATAGAAGTTAAAAGTTCTCTCAGAAGTTCTTTAAAAATTTCTATACACACTATGTGTCCTTGAAGGAACAATTTCATTCGCAAAAGTCTTCCAGCTGTGTAAGTCTAACTTAATTCTCTGTCCAAACCTTCTATCCCCAGACGTTCGCATCCATAACAAGGTATGTTATTATAAATTCAAAATAATTGAAATATTAATATCTAATAATCCATGTGTTGAAAATAGAAGCACATGGAATTAGATTTAATAGTATCAGTCACCTACTAGAAATTTCTCCTTGCTATATAGGTGTGGAAAATTTCTTGCAAAACATGTTTCAGGCATCCCAGCTAGCTCCAGGTAAAAGAGTAAGGAGCAGTAAGATAACAGGGTATTTTGGGAGGGAATTTCTCCCATGTTAAATATGTAAAATGTCACACAGCAGTATCACAGGTACAAATATAATGTGTAAAGAATTCGAAATATTGTATGGTAGGCACAGATCTGAAAGGATCTTAAAATTTCGGACTCAATCACAGCACCCAAAGCATGGTAGTTACTCCCCCAGAAAGGCTTCATCTCAAGATTATTTTCCCTTTTTTGTTAAATGATTGGCTTACAGTACTTTTTTTTTAAGCATTTCTTTCATGTAGTAGGTCTTACTTGTGTCGTAAAGTAGCGGGACACTTTATCCCACAGTGTATATCACAGACATGTATCTGTATATGACACATCCTAGCTGTGGTGCTGCTGGCCGGCAAGGGACACTTACAAAGTGATTTTAGACTGAAAGTGACCTTCTGTAGGGAAATGATTTTGTGCTTTTGACAGAGTTAGTGCATATTGAGTTTCAGTATGTGGCCGGTTTTCTCTAGTGTTAGTGGGAAGGAAGAAAATACTTCTAAAATGGAAAAACTGTGAAAATCAGAAGTCGACAGGAAAACTTGCACATTATAAAAATATGTAGAGTTTCCATATGGGTTGTTTACTAGAGGCCATCATTAAACTTTCATAGTTTGTGTTGCTTTTGGGGCTGTGGAGGGACTGAAACAATTTTGATCTGGTAGGTGGAGTTTATGAAAATACAGCACAAGAGTAAAGATGCAGGAATTGGTAGTTACCATGCTATTAACATCCCTGTCTGTAAGTAAATAGTATCTGAAATTACTTAATTCTGATTTTGTTGGTTTCTTCTCAAACAGGTATTTTTAAGGGTATTGGTTTCATGTTGAGGTTATGGGGTTTTTTCTTTAAACCTTTTTAAAAGAACCCCACACCCTGATGTTTTAAAGCTTTGTATGTTTGAGCAAAAAATATGCCTGGTAAATTTTGTGGAATAGCTGATTTTGGCAAGTGAGTGGTTCATGTGAAGTTGTAGTCTTGACTCCCATTTAGAAGCACTTCAGCTTGTGAACAAAAATCCCCTAAGGATTAAACTGCCTGAGTTAAAGCGGAGTACATTAAGGCAGCTCTGTAATGTATGCTTTGGCTCTCGCAGCCTTACATCCTCAGACCACATAAATTCGCTTAAGTGAACCAATGTCTTCAGGAAAGATGGCATTCCTGTCTGGGCAGTCAAGGAAAAGTGGGGTTGCCTTTTAGGTAATTTGTCAGACACCTTTGTTGTTGTTTGAGCTTCCTGATGAACTTTCTCTTTTTAAGAATGATCTATGACAAAGCAAATCAAATATGTCAGAAGCATTTGGGATTGCACATTTCATGTGTTACATCTTAATTGTATTTCTAACATTCCAAAATGCATCCTGGATTTTTTTGGATGTGGGGAAGGTAATTCAATATGAGCAAAAACTTAGCATTGAAGTAAAGTGTATTTAGTTTCAGTTCATGATGACTGGCTGATTCCTGTAGGGAGGAGAAGAGAGAGTGTACAGGACTTAGTGTGAGAAATTAATGCATTTGGATTTATGTTATTTCTTCCTCTCAAGCTGTAAACACAAAAGAATAAACTTATCTCCCAATGTCATAAAAGCCAGTACTTCAAACAGCCTTCAGATACAGTCCATAACTGAGGCTTAAAGAGGAAGAGAGGGAGCCATCGGCTGATGCTGCCTCCAGAGAGGCATTCTAATCTTACTCCTGGGTCAGGATGAAAGGAGTTTGGTGGTCTCAGCTTAATCCCCAGTGGAGCTTCGTCCACATCGAAGAAACACTGCAGAGTTTGGCATAATCCTGTTTAATAAGCAATTTGTTCCCAGCTCAGACCTGGGCCTGGGCCGCCCTGGGTTTGGATGGGGGCAGGCGCTTGCGCAACACCATCCTCCTGCCCGCTCCCACCCAGCCTGGCGCTCGCCCCTTTGCATGGGAACTGCTTTTCACACAGAAACTTAAAACAAAGTCTAAAGCCTGCAAATATTTAATCAGCCTTGTGAGCTATTGTCTGTCTCGCCTCATGTGTGAGGGAACTCCCTGTGCTTCTCCCATAAACTCTCAGTTTTCCAAGGCTCTGCAGAGCCGTGGTGGCTGTCCCCGACGTGGCCAGCCCCATGCAGAGGGAGCGTCGGTCTGCTCTGTGTTCCCAGCAGCTGACAGTTCTTCTGAGCCTTTGGATGCTGCTCTGAGGGTGGGAGCCTGCAAGAGGCCCAGAGAAGTCTCCCAAATCCGTTGTGTCATGTTCAGCTCAAGTCACACTTGATTGAAGCGATACTGAAACATAAAGAACAAAATGCATTATTGAAGTACTATGGAAAATGTTGCTCGTCTTCCTCTCCCCTTAATAAAGGGTAAATTGTAGCTCATTTTTCGTGGCAGAAAGGCCCATTTTCTTGCTCTCTGTTTGAAGCTTTGTCTCAGCCAGCTCTGTAATATGTCCAGTGGCTCAGTGTTTCACAAGCATTTTAGTTGATGATTAGATACTTGGACAAACCCTTTACATTTCTTGTGGAAGCCATAAGACAAAACGTGCTAGGAATAATAATTCCAAGACTATATAGTTTACTTGTGAGTAGGGTTTCAGAGTGTGACAGAAACGTTTGCTTTTGAAGAGGGAAAATGCTCTGAGACACACAAAAAGATTTTATGTGTTTTAGACTGTAATGTTTGAATTATTCACACCTTCTGGGGATTTTGACCCAAACTAGCTTTGTTTCCAAGGATGCTGGTGGAAACCTCAGCCAGCAGTCTGCTTAAGCTTCTGTTGACTGATCCTGTTTCTTCTCTACCCTTTAAATCATCTTCATTCAGATCAGTTGGGTTTCATTCTGTGTGAATGACTGGAGAATCGTGCCCAAAGCAGCAACTTAAATTTGTAAGCGGTTCATCATCGAAGTTGAAGATATTATCTAAGTGTGAAGATGATTCTTCAAAAATAGTGCAGGGCTACAAAGGCTAATTCTAATCACTTAAGGGCTCAGAATAATACCTGAGAATTTGAGATGTGTCATGATGGGTTTTTTTTATCTGACAGAATATATGTATGTCTCATACATTTGATCTATAATAATATTTTCTGATTAAAAATTATTAGGCCAACACTTAAACATATGAATCTTCTGTTACATTATTGTGGAAACAGTGAAGCTTAGAATTTTCTAGAAAGCAGTGATACCCTTCGGTTTAACAAGATCCTTAAGTATGTTATTAACATTAAGCGTGAGAACAACCTCACATTTAAATGTTTATTTTTATGGTAATAAATGCTAAAATGCTATCACTTCTGAAATTAGGCTTTTCCTTAATACCTTTTCTAGGTCAGATATTAATCAATTGCTATTTTATCCTGTAGCCTGGACATGTTTTAAATTCACAAGTAACCTCAATGCATATTAGAATTGTTTCCATTTTCCTTTCATCACATTGTAATGAAGTTTATCTTTTACAATATCCATTTAACATTATTTATTTATTGCTGAATTTAATCTTATAGTCTTATATATTAATCTTATAATTTTATATATACTTCATTTGTTGTCTTATAACTACGGTGACTTGTTAGTTGTCATTTTGGGCTGCATTTTTTCAAAGGCTTTGTGTAATGAACTTCTTTTGCTAGATTTTCCACTAGCATCACTTTTGATAAACATTTTTACATTTTTAATGCATTGCTGTCCTGGTAGTTGGCCCTTGTCCTGTCTTAAATGTCCATATGTCTTAGGATGATTACACAAAAACTGATGAGAAAATTTTTTTCTGTGATTTATACACAGAGTACCCCTAAATCTGCTTAAACCATAGAGCTCTAAAAGGACAATGCTTAGAATGGGGTTTATAGGAAGACTGATGTTATTCGTGAACTCCCTTATCTTCTCTCTGAAAGCTTAGGCATGACGCTGAGAAAATAAACACTGGAATTTTTCAAATAGACAAAATTCTTATTTTAAAATTTGAATGTAGCATTCTGGAACTTTTTTTGTGCATGGAAATGGTGCTCTGATTCCTGAGAAATGCTAGGAGGAATTTAGAACATTCTTTGCTCAGAGCTTTGCCAATAGTGGAGTTTGCAAAATGGAAAGAAAAGAGCTTGACCTTAAAACAGCAGAAGAGTCTAAGTGGTGACATATTCTGCTGATTAAATACTAGCAGTATGAGATCTGTTTATATAGAAGCAAAGAAATAATGCAGATCTAACTTTGAAGAGAAACTCTGGTTTACTGATATAAAGACTTACTTCTTTTACAAAGTTGTAAATAACCTGACATCAAACAAAGAGATTTAACTGTTTGATGGAATACTTTTACAGAAATTAGATGCACAGTTCCTATTCAATGAAGTTATTAGTTGTTAGTGCAAATTAGAATTGACATTTATATAAATGATAAATACATGGAAAAGAAACATTAGTAGTTCCCATACCAACTACCATTTTAAGATCCTAATATTTATAATGGCCATGTTGAAGTTCGGAAGTGCAGGAAGGCAGGAGTGGCCCTCAGAGAACCATTAACCTTTTAGGCTGAGTTGTTCTAAGAAAATTGCATCTGAACATGAACTACATCATAGCAGAAGAGCACAGGCAAGTAGAAAGGTACATTTTAATGCTTCGTTTCATAAAAATAAAAGGAAATTCTGTTGGGAAGGATGTTTTTCTAGAAAGTTAATTCAGCTCCCAGTGATAAGCACCGTATTTGTTTCTAAATACCTGTGGAACACACCGTTTCGCTGCCAGGTTTTTCTCCAAGAGCCAAAGAAGGTTTTGCTTCAGGAAGTTCTGAAGTTTCCAACTGCATTTTCCTGTATCCATATTAGTATAACTTTGTCTCAGTTTTCACGTGATAAAAGAGTTACAACTCCTAACATTTGGTCAAAATTAACAAAAACCATCAGCCTGACTATAGACTACTAAGAACATGGCATTTTCATGCAGGGTTAGTCACACAAGAGCAGTGCACTTGGATGACCTGTAAGGTTTTGTTCAAAACCTGACATTTGGGTTTGTGCCTACAGATTTCAGTTCTTTCCTTGGCAGTCTTTTTCCTTTCTCTGCTGTCCATTTTCCCTTTTTTCTGTGGATGAAAGAAACTGATGGGCTGCAGAACGCACCCATGGTTTCCATTGCCTCCCTGGGAATGGTGGTGCCATCCCTCTGCTGGCAGGAGGCACTGCCAGGGGCTCAGATGGCAGCTCAGTTGCTGGCTGTTGACTCCACCTTGTGCTTTGGCCATGCCCCTGTCCCTGTGGCTCTGGTGTGCCCCAGCAGTGCTGTTGGTGCCAGCTATTCCTTTGCTCCCAAAGTTTCTTCCCAAAGTGAATCACTTCTCAGTTCTTTATTTTGCTCTTGCACAGACAAAAGTTTGCTGCTGGCTTACTTACTTACTTACTTACTATCTGACTAGAAAATGAATTAGCTTCTTTAAAAGATAATTCCAGTGTTTTTGTTGTATATATTGACAGAAATAACTGATGTGAATAATGTCTTTACAGAGCTGCAAATGTTCAAGTGAAGCAAGAAAACCTAAATCCACCAGTAGAACTAGACTAAATACTGCTCTAAAAATCAGCACTTCCAGTCTGCAGTAATCCTGGACTAACCTTGGGTAGTACACAAGCAGTGAAAAAGTTCTTGGTCTGACACTGTACCATTTATTTTGTTATCTGTAATAAAATATCTGACAACATTTAACATACATGCATAGAACCATTGGAAACCAATCTGGGATCATAATCTTCTTTAAATCTTTGGAAGATTGCAAGCAGAGTTTTAAATTCAATTAGTTCCTGTTTTTTGAATGCAGTTACAACTTGGAAAAAGAAACTCAGGTTGTCACCAAAAATGCTACTCCATAATAAATCTTCCCAGGGTAATTTAATTGAACTGCTAGTTCTTGATAAATTACTAGCATGCATCTCCATTACATGTCTATTTAGAACATATGAATACATGAATGATACGAATATATGAATTATCAATTCACATTAATTTAACTAATATTTGTTCAGTATTTTACATACAGTCATTCTTCAACTTTCTGGCTGATATTTTAGTTTGTCAATGAAAATCCTGTTTTTTAAAAGGTGTTTGTACACTCCTCATTATGAAAATATAGTTTCAAAGACAAGAGGATTCTCATTTTAGTCTTCTGTAAAATTACCTGGTGAATTGGTAAGATTTTACATCTGATTTGACACGTAACTGCTGAGACATTCTGTATCATTGCTGTACCATTCCAAAGTTCTGGATCCTATTAGGAGGATTTTTTACCCTCCTTTGACAAAAACACATACATATGCATTTTAAAGTAATGGTAGTTTTTGTTGATAAAAGGAATACAGAGAAAGATTAAGTGAAGTACAAATATGTGTATATGCAGTATGTAAATAGAATTAGGAGGTGTTCAGCAAAACATCTTTCTCTTGCTAGTTCTCAGGCAAAGGTTGCCCCTGTGTGTGCTACTCATTATCTCCCTGCAAGGAAGGAAAGGAGCTGCACTTTTATGATTCTCATTCCTGCAGGACCATCAGAACATTATTTTGGGGGCCTTGGAGCTCACTGAAAAATGAAATGAGCTGCAGCGTTCCCCTTTGCTACCCAGAGGAAAATCACACCCAAGTTTTTGGGTTCATATGGTTTGTTAGTTCCCTATAAAAGGCATTCAGTCCTGGGAAGTTCTCCTGTGCAAGGTGCCAGGAAGTAGTGCAGGAGAGGAAGGCTGCTGCTGCTGTCCTGGTGGGCATACAAGGAAGAACTGAGTATCCAGCATGGAAAATCCTTCCAGCAGTCACCTCAGGTCTGGGGCCAGACACCCTACCTAAGTGACAGGGGAAGCCTTATCTCCCAGTGGAATGATGAGTTCCCCTCACAACTTTATTACTGTTTCGTACCACATGGAGCTTTTAATTTTTTTGATTGATTGTCCTATTTTATTGCTCAAGTGCTGTGTGGCATATTGCTGGCTTTTGTCATTGAAGTCTGTTTTGAAAGACTGACTTTTATACTGCTTCAGGCTTTCACAGCGAGAACTGCAGCAAATGGCCAAGCAATACACTTCATAGTGATTATTGGCCCGGGTAAACGTGAGGAGAACATGGATTCCATCTAGAGACTTCAGAAATCATGAATCATGCTTTCTTAAGTGATAAACTTCAGAAATACCAGTACAGTGGATGGAGATGATTATTGCACTTGAGAGAGCAGAGTGCATTTCCCAAAGAGTCACACGGGAGCAGGGATTGCTGGTAGGGCAGAGGAGAGAGCCTGACCTGCAGGCTATTGGAGATTAAGCAAATTAGCAGGACCTGCAGAAGGCTATAAACTGGTGGGAGTGACAGAAGGTTACTGATAGGCAACCTTGAAAGGTGTTGCCCAGTGAAAAGTTCCCACAGGTCACCACATCACTCATGGTGCCGGACAGTCAGCTGTGGATGCAGCAGGCGTAGCATGCGTGGTGTGGGAGACATGGAAATGCAGACAGACACTAACCAGGGGGGATTGTAGTCCTGAGGTGAGGATGTGAGTTGTTCTAGCCTCTCCTTCTCAGCAGGCTTTTACATTGAGAGCAGTGTTGGCCAGTGCTTTCTGGTGTGCTAAACCTGAATTCTCACCATGCTCTGTAACAGGGGCTGCACCTCCAAAATGCATCAGGACCTGGAGTTTGGCTGGTGGCACAAAGGGAAACTTCCTTGATTCTTCATGAAATAGCATTTCAGAAACCTATTTGCTGTGTCTCCTACCTGTGCGTTGTTTGAGTCTTCAGAGGATTGTTCCAACATTTAGTACATTTTGGGCCATAAATAAGCTAAGGTAAGCTGGAATTTATTCCAGCTAAGCACAGGCAAAATCAATAAAGTTGAATGAATATCTATAAATTTTGAGAATAAGCAACATTTTAAAAGGAAACAAAGAAAACATTAATGTGAGCTGCCTGCTCTGGGATAAAAAAAAAAAAGTGGTAGCTTAGACTAATTTGATAGGTCTCAGTTCAGAAAAAGAAAACCACAAGCAAATATTAATGAAGCATAGGCACATAGCTGAAGTTAAGCAGGTGCTTAAATGCTTGGCTGTACAGAAATGCAGTGATTTAATTAGGATCTTGTTACATTTGACAGGCATATCTGACTTTCAGGCTAGAGGGAGAGCAACAAGAAAAGCTAATTCTAGGTTAATGCATCTGGATCCCAGTATATGGCAGGAGGAGAGGCAAGCTGCGTTTCAGTAAGGAGTTTGTATCTTGTATGAGACCAGTTTGTAAGATGAACATTCCATATTCCAGCCTGTAAAACTCCCTGGGATTATTAAGCCAAGTGGCTGTTTAAAAGGCAAAAAAAAAAAAAATCGAGAGAGAGAACTGCAAGGTTTTTATTTGTTTTCTTTGTTGTTTATCTGCTAAGTCAAGCGCTGGCCTTCACTTTCTCCACCCATTGACAGTGAAACAAGGAATATGTGCTCTGCTGCAGGTTTTATTTGATTGGGTTTTTTTCCAGTAAAGGGTGACTCATGGGTTTTTTTCTTCAGAGTACATAATACAGTGTATCAGGTTTAGTAGCTGCATTAGTACAATGAGCTGAAATCATTAAATTGATTCCATATGTGATAAATACCAGATTAAAACAGTCAGCAACCCCTGTATATACCTTCCTATCTTTAATGTTGATAACATCATAGTAGTAATAGTAAAACTGTTGAAAAGAAAAAGATAACGAAATAATAATTCCATGGAAGCTGTTTGGATATCTGCACTGTGAGTTTGGCAGGACTTCACTAACTATCTGTGGCATTTTTAGGACAGGTAAAGGAAGTGAGCTGTGAAATGAAAAATGAAAAGTCCCAAAAACTTCTTTGCCTCTGCCTGTTCATCAAGGGTATGGTGGCCATTAAAAAGAAATCAAGAGTTCTCTTGTTCTGTCCTGGATCAGAAATGCCAATTGTAGTTATTTTAGTACAATTATGATTGACTTTAAATACTTTTCTGATTGTAGAATTTACCACAGAAAAATAGAACAGTACAATAACCACTCTGGTTAATTTAAAATTTCAACAGTACTCCCAAACTTGGAGGGCACCTCTTGCTTACAGGGTGGGAGCTGAGAGCTTAGAATCATTCAAATGCTTCAGTGATATTTTCCTCAAAACAGTGTCTGAATGTATATGTAATTGTCACTTTTTTTGGCTGTCTTTTTAAAATTCCTCCTGTCTTTAAGGACATTAAGACATTGCTACCAGTATTTTGAAAGGTTTTTAATGTCTTTTTTGACTGGTGAACTGAAAAAATGTAAACTATTACTTTGTTCATCTTGTTTTTAAACTGAACTGCATTATCAACTTAGTGTGTGCTCTGAAGGTATTGTTAAAAGTGCTTTGAAAACTTGTAAATCCCTGTAATTTATGTTCTGTAGTCTCAACTGCTTCTTTCTGTCCTTCTGGTTTTAATTTGAATGCAGTCTTGTCTGGGTGTGTACCTGTAAAATTGTGTTTTTCCAAGTACAATTTACAGTCGTGACCCTCAGTTTTACAGTGTTCCAACCTTATAGAAGCTTCCTCCTATGCCAAAAAGCCAACTTTGGGTCAAACAGCTCTTTCATATTGTAATTGTCTAATCAAGGTTCCTTGGAACAGATCCGATTTGGGCATTTTTTAGTTTATCGCAAAGATTTTATAAGAATATCAAGTGAATTGGAAAGGTTCCTTTGTAGGAGACCAGTGATAGCATTGCCCGTATTTCTTCAGATGTATACAGTTGTAAACTTAGCCTTCTTCATGACAACAGTCCCATTTATCTAAACAATTCTCCTTTTAGAGCCAATGGCACTGATAGAAACTGAGATAAGAAATACAGATGGGAGGATCTCTCCGAGTCTCTCCTTACAGAAACTTCTTGCTGGGCAGCTCACAATCCCCTTTTCTTTTTGGTGCCTGAGAACGCGTGGCAGACAGCTCCCATGAAACACAGTCCTCTTGAACTGCCAGCTCAAGGAAAGGATGGTCGGGCTTTGGGAGGGTTTTTTAAATCCTGGTGATTTCCTTCTGGATCTTTTTCCCCCCATGCTTAGTGTGTTTAAATGGCAGGCACTGGGGTTTTGTGTTTCATAGCTCTAACTTAGAATAGTCCCTGTGCTATAATTCTTTGTCTTTTGAATTAAGGTATTAAATTATCTATTTTATTGTAATCTGTAAATTAATCCCTTGCTTATTTGCTGTCTTTTTGGGTGATACAGAAAAAAGAACTTTCAGAGCTTTGTATTTTTTGTGTTACTCCACAGTAAAAATAGTACTTGC
The DNA here is from genome assembly GCF_017639235.1 of Corvus kubaryi. Taxonomy (NCBI): domain Eukaryota; kingdom Metazoa; phylum Chordata; class Aves; order Passeriformes; family Corvidae; genus Corvus; species Corvus kubaryi. The sequence goes on from NW_024581047.1 coordinate 964,537, forward strand.
ACACTGAAACAGAAGTTATTTGAACTAAATATTATAGGCTTTATTTTTAATACTTACTCCTCATCCATGCTCATTTTTTTAGCATGACTTCAGCACCCTTGGTGGTTAAGAGGAAGAGAAGAGCAGATAGATCACGTGGTTTATTTTGTTCTGTTTGTGTTTTCAGATCATTGTACAATCTGGCCGTCACCCCACGGTGCTGCAAAAACTCTGCCAGTTGCCTTTCCAGTATTTCAGTGATCCTCGTTTAATCAAAGTGCTTTTCCCATCACTAATAGCTGCTTGTTACAATAACCCTCAGAACAAGATCATCCTGGAGCAGGAGATGAGCTGTGTTTTACTCGCCACCTTCATCCAGGTACTTCTGCAGTGCTGTGGCAGGCACAGGGGCACTGCCAGTGCTGTGCTTGCCTTTGCTCTCAGTGTGGGGATCGCTAACTTAAATAAAACAAGCAAACAGCAGTGAAGTAGTTTCAGATTCTCTGCAGCTCTTCTCAAACCACAGATTGCGCCTGTACTTGAGGCACCGTATCACACTAAAAGGTTACTGAGTAGTTCAGGTTCTCACTATCCATGCAGAATCCTGTTTTTATTAAAGTTACTTGGATGTACTGGGAAGATCTGATGTAGATCTTAAAATATTTTTTTTCAAGAATTCCTGCACTTATAGCATATCTGAAATTGCTATATTAATGTGTTTACGTACAAATGTACAGTTGTATACTGTGTACCACAGATTTACAGAGAACTGGGTAAGTGTATATATTTTATGCAGAAAATACACAAAACATATGTTACCAGTCTAATCTTGCAATCTTTATTTTTGACAGTAAGCCACCAAGGTCATTAGAAATACTGTTTTGAATAAGGATTTGCAGTATTTTTCTTCCCTTTGTCTAAATTTATATGCTGTTTTATCTATCAGATTTTTTGCATGCCTCATGGTTTTAATGCATTTTATTGACTGTTTCCAATGAATAAACGCAGTTTTCATAAATACTCTACTATTAAAAATAATACACTTTTAGGAGTCTGTAACCCTGTATCAGTCACCTGAAAGTTACTGTTGTTGATAAAGAAATGTTACTCAAACTCTTTTCCCTTAATGCCTTACAGCTAGTCCAAGAATAGGCTACATGCGTTTGAGAGAGAAAGTACAAGAACTAAATATTTACCAGAAGTCTTTGCATAACATCAAACTTCTGAGTGCAACTACTTTTTATCCTTTTAATACTAAAATAATTGCATAGCAGTTTTTTTAAAAGAAGTTTGGAACTTAGTATTCAAATATTTGCCATACAGTAATGAACTTCTGGTTAGATACACAGCTATAATTCATCTTTTTTTACTTTCTTATAGTGAAACTGCAGATTTTAGTGTAGAAGTTGGGGTAGGGAAAAAAATTGTGCATTATTGGTAAGTGCAGCAAGTTTTGTTTGGGTTTTTTTCAGCTAAAAAACATAAGAGTGGAGGAGAATGTTCCCTATATGAATAATTAAGGTTGTTTACCTTGATTTCTGTTCTATAAGAGATGCAATGGCACTAAAATCCCCAGTAGCTACAGTAAAGCATAAGTATATTTATAAGGGTCAATGTTACTAATTTGATTTCCAGTTAGAGTTATATCCCAGATGGCAAGTCCGTGTACTATTCCTGCAGGCTTTTAAAAAAAGGTGTTCTATTAAAATATGGAAGAGTTGTGTGTGCTGTAAAGTGTCCTGTCACTGCTGACTTCACTGGTCCTTCAGTATTTTGCCTGTTTTAAAGTCTAATCCCGGATCTTGCACACATGCATACACGGAGAGCAGTTCTGGCAGGATGCAAGGAATGCTGAGATCCTGCACACACAGAAGGGACTTCCCTCTCTACTTTTATTTCAACTCACTGCCGTTTGTGAAGCAGATCTCTTATTTGCTTCAGTAGAAGGTCTGGGAAAGACTGTAAAATGTTGCCCCGAGATTAGAAAATGAGATTCTTCCTTTGCCAGAGAACGCAAAAAGAAGTTCCATTTACGTAAAAGTTTGGTGGTGTGTACGAATATAACACTTAAATACAGTGTGTTAAATGTGTGCAGCAAAAATCAAAGGAAGAGCATTGCTGCATTTTACAGCGACCTCCCTACCAATAGATGTGTTTCCGTCATCTGAAGTTTGCATCAGCCGGTTTATTTTTGTTACTTCTGTTTTGAGATATGCAGAAATAAGTAGAAACATTCAGGAGTATCCATGATTTGCTGTGTTGTATCTTATGTCTGATAATACCTTCTTCAGTATTCTGCTGGGTGGGTACTCCAACAAGACATAAGATCTGTAGTGGGGAGCTGGCTGGTTCCGGGTGAGGTTGGTGTCCGTGCTGGCTCCGAGGATGCTGCATCCCAACATCCGACAGCAGCTGGGATTGCACAGTGCTCTGGGTGCTCGCGCCAGCCCCCCGCAGCTGGGGGCACAGCTGGCTGCCAGGGGCAGCAGCGCTGGGCAGCAACTCCACATTCTCCCAGGAGATCAGCACCTCCGGCTCCCAGGTCACTGGGAAGCACGGCCATTGAAATGGGGATTGTTCATCAAATTTGTAAGAGTGTATTTGGAGTCGGGAGCAAAAATCTGAAACACCATTTGTTTTACAGAAACACGGCTATGGTAAATAGAAATCACAATTATTTTGTAAGAAGACATTAAAGCCTTGGATTCTCTGTTGTATACTAAAAATATTTTTTTTGAAAACAGGTCTAAATAAATGTGTAAAAATCCACTATAAATTACAGAATTTAAGTGCTGGCAGTATTCTGTTATAATACATAGCAAACAAGCCGGAGTTCATTAATTTACAGACTACATAAAGTATTAGTATTTTTGAGTGACTGTGAAGACTTAAAAATGTTGGTTTAATTCCTTAGATATAAGATCTGAAAACCTGATGTCTTTTTTTTGTTTGTTTTCCCCCCCCAGGATTTTGCACAGAGCTCAGGCCAAATGGAAAGTCAGTTATCTCAGCAGAGGGGTATGTTCACTGCAGTGTAACAGAGTAGCAGTTGGGTAACAAAATGTGATTAAAGTTTTTTGAATCTGCATTGATTAAAAGAAATACAGTAAATTGCAGCACAATTTTACAGTTTGGGAGTGGGCTCCCCGGCTTACATCCTGATTTATACATACGTGTCTTCCAGTCTGCTGCTCGTCGTATCAGGGATTCAGACTGTTAGTCTTTATTAAATGCTGTGTGGTATCATGTCTTAGAATGTGATACTGTACCTGCACATATTTAATTAGCTGACACAAAGGCTGCCTTCAAGAGTTTTAGGTTGCAGAAGCCACGCAGCCATGCCAAAACACCCACGGAGCCAAAAAACTCTAAAATACTGTCCTGTAATTGTCCTTTAAAGTTTGTCAGTTTGCAGAAGAGTCATGATTTTTTTTCCCCTTCAGTTATTGTAAATATTATTTAAAATGCAGTCAACCTTTTTAAGCTAAACATTTGAAAGATTCTCAGCTGAGATGGCTGTTACTTGCTAAACGCATCTGAAATTCAAGTGTTGATGGGCATCTGGTCTTGAGTAGCCGTATCGTGCATAAAATGTGACACTCAGTCACTTCTCCCTCATAACAAGTAGAAATCCTCCACCATTTTGCTCAACGTTTGCCAGGAGTTGAGTGATTCTAGGTCTAAAGCATGAACTTTTTGTTTAAAAATAAATTATAAAATTAAGGTAACTTGATAGAGATTTTTACTGTCAACATTAGACATCTCAGTCTGAAGCAGCGTCATGCAGCACAAACTTTCCAGGATTGTGTTTGCATGCGAATCTGCTCAAGAAACATCTAAAATCCAGGTGGAAAACTTGCTTTTTATTTTCACTATTCACACTGGATGAACTTTTAAACAAAGGTGTGGTGACATATGAGTGTGATTCCTAAACATTCCCCAGTTGCAAAAAAAGTTGACTTAATAACAGTGTAAGCAGGATTATTTTATCCGTTCTATCACTTGAATGTGAAGGATAGTGTTCCCAAAAACAAATGGGAATAATAATACTGACGGGAATAAAACCTGAAAGCACAAACAGTTGGGTGCTGCATGGAGGGTCAGACCCTCAAACCTGCGCACAGTGAAATCTGTCCACGTCACTGCACACTCTTAGGAGTGAAAGCTGCATTTGTACTCGTGCTGTGAGCTCTGGGGAGTTGGGAGCACAACTCTTCTGCAGCCCTTTGTGGAGAAAAAAAACTGCTGAGCAGAAAACGCTGCTGAGGCTGCCCAGAGTTGAACGAGGCTGAGCTAGTCCCCGGTGGGTCCAAGAACATAAAGTGTGTAAAGATGTATAGTGTTCCTCTGCATAGGCAGAGAGCCTGATCAGCTTAAAAATGGAAGCCTTTGCTCATCAGAGCCTCTGCCCCCATTCTTAAAGCCAAGCGTAGGTGTCCTGAGCTCTGCAGAAGTGTCACCCCATGGTTTGAGAAGATTTTGATGGGGGAGGGGAGCAAATGTCTTAAAGTATCTCAAATTGGCTGCACATTCATTATTCTTGTTTTATTGCCATCTTATCTTAAGAGGGAATAACTTGGTAATTTTATGTTCTGTCTTCAACAGAAAAATTTTTCAGTTCTCAAGATTATCTTGAACTGTCCAACAGATTCCCCCGGCAGTCCTGGGAAGAAGCTCGACAGTTCTTCTTGAAAAAATAAGAGTTGTATTTAGTTTTTAAATCCCTAACATCATCACACTGACCAGTTCCTGCTGACTACCTTCTTTAAAACGCTGTTCCGAAACGTTTTTGATACTCTAAATACTTATGCTGTAGATATATAATTTGCACTATTTATATCCTAAGTACTGTAGATATTTCCAAGTTCTGTTTTGTAATTTTGATAATTTGAGTTTATTTCGTTCATGTATCCAATGTCATGATTTTGGTGTTTTCTGCCCTGTGGTGGGACTTGCACTGCAGAACTGCTGAAATAAGGTTGCAAATAGAGAAAATATGTTCTATATATCTTGTAATAAAATAACTTATTCTGTCTTGTCTGACTTCCGCATTATAATTGTCAGTGTGTTTGAATTACCATAAACAACACGGCTTAGAGGGGAAAAAAAGACTCATAAGATGTCTTTTTTCGTTAATCAAGAGTCAATCAGAATCAAATCAAGGTAATTCGTCAGATCTGGCCCGGGGGAAAGTTTGCTTATAATTTTTGGGTGATTGAGGATACGTCACCTAATACGGATTTTTTAGACCTCATGCATTTTTAACGTCTCGGTTAGACTTGAGCGAGGCTTGTTTAAGCCTCACGATGTTCTCTGAGCGGTGGAGGTTCCGCGGCGCGCAGCTGAGCCGCGAGCGCGCGCGGGGGCGGTGAGGGGGCGCGCGACACCCCGGGCCCTGCGCTGCGGCGGGGCCGCCGCCGATCCCGGCCCGTGGGCACCGGGACCACGACCCGGGCAGAGACCGCGACCGGTGCCGGAGCAGGGACCGGGACCGCGATCGGCACCGGGACAGCCCCGTCTTGGCGGCCCCGGGCCGCGGCCCCCGCGCCGCACATGGCTGCCCGGCCCGGGCCTGAGGCGTCGGCGGTCCTGAGGCGAGGCCCGGGAAGAACGCGCGGAGCCCGGACGTCCTGACCCGGACGGAGCCAGGTAAACGCAGGGGCCTCGCGGCGGGGCTGGGAGGGGCGGCAGGATCCCCATGATCACCTGTCCCCAGCCGGGAAATTGCCCGTCCCGGCGGTGCAAAGCAGCCCTGGGCTGAGGCGGCCCCGCAGGCCGGGCCGCTCCGTGCCCCCCGACGGCAGCTCGCCTGGGAGCCTGGTCCCTGCACACGCGCTCCCCAGCCCCTCGGGGTGGGGGAGCCGCACCGACGCCGCGCTGCACATCCCCTGCGCCCCGGAGGGCTCCGGCAGGGCTCGGCTCTCCCCCCGCTCCCCGGGTGCCCGGGGATGGGGACTGGGGCGCGGTTCGCCGTGGCTGGAGCTTGCCCGGGCCTGCGATACTGCGGGGAGCTGGTCCTGAACAGTCCCGCACGGGTGAGAGGGAGGGCACGGGAGCTGGAGCGGCCCCGCCGCGCTCACAGGTGATGCCAGAGGCAGATAAGGAGTCGCCGCCGGGGTCTGGTCGGGGGGATGGACACGCGGGAGAGGAGGGCTCCCCTCGCTCCGCCGCCCCGGGGGAGCCCCCCGCCACCCTCAGGGAGGAGGCGAGCCAGGCCCGCACCGCGGCAGGTGCGAGCACGACCCGGGCGAGCCTGGGGGCTACTCCGAAAGGGAAACCTGCGCTCCGCCTCCCCGGCTATAAATAAGCGGCCCCGGTTCTGAAAGCCGATTAGCGCGTTGCGGCGAGGCCGTGCGAGAGAAGCCGGGGCCGTGCCCGTCCCGACCCGCTCTGTTCCGCTCCCGATGCGGGCGGCCGCACCCCTCCGAGCCCGGGATACCCCTTCGCCGCCCTCCCTCGACTTTTTTTAGGGTTTTTTTGTTTCTTTTCGTTTAAATCCATTTTTGTTTTCATTTTTGCTTTTTTTTTTATTAAGTCCAAAATATTTAATCCCACTATTCAACCGCTGACTCTGACAATAAATAACAATAACTTACTTTTGATCGTTAAAGGCGCAAACAATCCGTCCTTCGTCCATTGATAACTTAACATTATTAGTACTGGTTTCCCCGCTAAAAAGTCTCGTTTCCGTGTCCCGTTTTTCCAGCGATCGTGCGGGGCCGGGCGCCACGGCCCGGGAGAGGCATCGGTGTGAGATGAGGATGGACGGCTCGGCTCCGCGGAGGAAGGTCCAGGCCGGCTCCGCGGCCGCACGCCGGAGGACTTTCTCCCCCTTTTGTAGGTTTTCTTTAAATTTATTTTTCCCTTTCAAAAAGGGAAGAAAAACCGTCCCCAGCGCAAGCGGAGGGCGAGGCAGCCTGTCACCGTGCCGGGTTCCGGCGGAGAAATCCGCGTTTCTTTGGGGAAAAGAAACATCGAAATCCGCAGGGAAAAAACCCAAACCAACGAAATAACCAGGGCGGGGGCTCTCTCTCCGGTCTGGTGAAGGCAGCGAGGATCCCGGTGCTTTTTTTGGCCGTCAGTAACATATTTTTTGTTTGTTTTTAAATAAGAATAATTAAAAAACAAAGGCGCTTGTCCGGCGCTCTGGGAGCGGCCCGGGGCCGGGTGTCTCATGCAGGGAGCGCAGGCATGCGGAGGTCCCGCGGCGGCGGGCGGACGGGCCGCCTCACGTCTCGGCCGGACTGGGCACCATGCTGTTGGGGGTGTCGGGGAGCTGGGAGGACAGCGAGGTCACGTCGCTGCCGGAGGAGGTGCCCAAGGAGCCGGACTCGGAGAAGGAGACCTGGGGGAGCAGCGGTGGTGAGGGTCCGGCACGGTTGCCCCCTGCCCCGTTCCCCTCCCGCAGCTCCCGGACCCGGCGGGCCGGGATCTGCCCGCCTCCCTGAGGCCCGACGGACGGCCCGGCGCGGCTCACCAGCTGCTGGAAGGCGGCGGGCTGCTCCAGGTCGCTCTGCAGGGCGAACTCGCTGAGCGCCTTCCAGGGCGGCTGGTAGGTCTGGACCTCCACGGCACTGCCCTGCACGGCGCTCTCGTGGCGGATGGGGCTGCCGGCCACCAGCGGCGTCCCGGTGAGGCCCTGCAGGCTCTGCGGGCATACGGGGATTCAGCGCGACTGCCGCCCGAGCCCGCGGGGCCGAGCCCCCCACCCACATCTCCCTCCCCGGCGGGAAGGGCGGATGCTCACCGTCTTGTCGCTGTGCTGCTGCTGCTGGAGCTGCTTCATGAGGATGGATTTTTTCTTGTCCTTGCAGCGCTTGTTCTGGAACCAGACGCGGATGACGCGGGGACTGAGCCCCGTCATTTCCACAAGCTGCTCCTTCATCAGGGCGTCGGGGCGCGGGTTGGCGGCATAGCAGGTCCGCAGCGTGTGTAGCTGCTTCTCGTTCAGCACCGTCCGCACGCGGGTGGTCTTCTCGGCCGCCTTGTGCGCCGGCGGCCGCGGGGCGGGCGGCCGCCCGGGCACCGGCTCTGCGACGGGCGGGGAGGGCGCGCACCGTCAGCGCCGTCGCCCGCTCGCCCGCCGCAGCCCCCCGGACACTCCCCCCGCCCCGCCGCCCGCCCGGCCCCAAAGCCGGCCAGGAAGACAACCACGATCCGAACGGGCCTAAACAAAAACCAGCTACACACGC